>NC_083346.1:54008329-54217320 GCF_019175385.1 Lycium barbarum
CGGAGGGTTCAAAGTAATGAAGTCACGGGCCCTTGCACTAACAACCCTGTCACTCTGCCCTGTACTTTGCCACTGAGTCTGAGCAAAAACTAACTGAGTAAGCAAATGTATGGCCTCTTTTACATCTCGGCCTGAGGCATCCGGTGGAGGAGCTGGAGCTGGGGCTGAGGCTCCCTCACGCTCCTCAGTAATAGGCTCTTTCTGGGAGGACTGAGATTGAGCCACATTTTGGGACTCACTTTCCTCTACTACCGGTGGCGGTGCTCTTTCAGCCCGCTTTTCTGCCACCGTCTTGCCCATTTGGGCTGCTGTAGCCTTTCTCTTTCTAGGCATTTCTGAAATACACAACACACGATTAGGGAACAAGAATTTCTTATATCATAGCTCTACCGCACGATTTCTTATGAAGAAAGAAGGTCATTCATTCCTAAAATGTCTGCAGCTTTTTGTCTATAAGTGTGGCGTGCAACACACCCATAACCAAGACTCTACTAGACATGGCTCGTAGACACACCCTAGGACTGAACTGCTCTGATACCACTTTTGTAACGACCCGATTAGGGGGCCGCGACGAGCACCCGGAGCTATCCCACCCGGGCACCCCTTGACATATTTTCACATAACATCTAGGTGAGCCAAATAGTAAAACATATATTTCTATCCATCGATCATACTAGACCTTTTGGACAACAACCCCTTTATATCATCATAGGCATCTATGCCACATAAATGTACATGGGCCGACGAGGCCAACAAAATGGTATACAAAATATAGGTCGAAAAGGCCGAGCACATCTAACCACATACACATGTCTACAAGCCTCTAAGAAGAGTATAACATATCACATAAGCGGGACAGGACCCCGCTATGCCCATAATTATATACACAAAAGAATAAGTACCCAAAAGCTATGGCTCCGAAGGAAATGGAGCTTTGTTGCGTAGTCTCTGAGAATACCGCTATGGATCAAGCCTGTCTCCTTGTGCACGTGCGGGCATGACGCAGCGTCCACAAACAAAAGGACGTCAGTACGAAGAATGTACTGAGTATGTAAAGCATAGTCAATATCAATATAGAAGCATAGATGGGAAATGGCAATATCATCGTCATATGCACTTACTTGCCTTTCATAGGAACTTTCCCTTGCTAATACGTATTTGTGTACATACATCACTATCCGTACTCCACATAATACCCGTACCATATTTGTGCTCGTATTCGTATACATGCCCTTATTCACATTTATATACATGGGCATATCATATTCGTAATCATATCATATACATAATAATGTTATACACATAGCATTTACATAGCATACGCGACCACGTAGGATCGGTGTTTCACGTACCTGATCATATATAGGGTCGGTGATCATACATACCTGGCCAACCAAGGCTCAGTGTTACACGTACCTGGCCCTACCAAGGCTCAGTGTTGTCCATACCCAACTGTAGTGGTGTGCGCGCGTTACGTAAATTTACATACATATACATCTATACACATACTACCCGATCATATAAGCTCGGTATGCCATAATAGTCATACATATACACAATAGCTCATAAGTATCTTTACTTTTAACCCCATTATCATAATCGTCATCGTTATTATCATTATTATAGCCATCATCATTCATTTCATCTACCTTAATAGGCCTACTCGTCATGCGAGGAACTTAGTACAATCGTAGCGTATCAAGAATCATGAGATTTCAAGCTCGGAAGATCAAATCATTTGAAAGACAACATACTCGTATAGAGGATTTAGATGTTTGGCCAAAGAACCATGCCTTATGAAAGAAGGGTTAGCCTTACATACCTTTCCGTTAGACTATTTATCGCTTGTACGTTCCCCTTCAACGATCGCGTTTCTACCTTCATTAAAGTCATACTATCATTAAAATCGATAGCTAGCATCTATGACTAAAACTAGAGAAAATCGGATAGCATCTCCTCCACAACGTATCTCAACTCCCAAACGTCAATAATAAATTCGCGATGCCATAACAATAGCCATTACTCAGTCACATTATCCATATTTCTAGACTTACATTAAATTCATCCATAACCACGACCATAACACACATGACGTCAATTTGCATACATTGTTCATCTCATGTTCTCAACATCATTTATATCTCATTTACATCACAATACATCATGTTATATCCCGTGTTTTCACACGTTGGAAAAATTTGGAAAATATTCTTGACTTGTAAGAAATAAGGTCATAATTAATTTTTATTTGACATAGGAGTTGTGTATGAAAGAATATTAATGTGGAAGTGTCGAATAAGGCCAAGGGCAAATTTGGAATTTTGGAAATTAATTTCGAGAATTACAAAACGTGGACCAAAGTTTCTAGGGGTGGCCGGCCAAGCCAATGGCCCAAACCCATGTTTTATTTAATTTCTCCATGTGATTAATTAACTTAAGGGACCATGTTATATATATCATCTTATCCCTTAGAAAGTTCAAGAACATTAGAAGACAAGAAAACAAAACAAGAGAGAGCAAGAAGAAGAAGGGTTCGGGTTTTGCTTGGAAATTTCACCACCAAAAATCTTGCCTTAAAAATTATTCTCTTGTTGGATTTTCACTAATTCAAAGTCCCTTTACAACTTGGTATAGTTGGTTTGGAGAGAGAAGCACTCAATTCTTCAAGGTGACCATTCATTCAAGTGAAGAAGAGGGAGTAAAAAGGTAAGAATTCACCCCTTATTCTTGTGTTATGAAGTTTTGTTTGTGTTGTAGTATGTGGAAATGTGTTGATTGTATGAAGAAATAGAAGTTTGCAAAGTGGGTGTGTGGTATATATGTGTAGCCGTGTGTATGCATGCATTGTACACCAATGAAGAATTGAAATTATGTTGTATTCTAATTGTGATTGTGATGGAATTCATATTGAGAATGAAAGTTGAATAAAATTGGATGAATTGGCAAAAAGAGTATTTGGCCGTGTGGTATGGAGTTGTATGGAATGAAATGGATTAAGTTTGTTTAGGGTGTTAGTTGTGTTATTGTGATTCTTGCAATGTGAATGAAAGTAAAATGATATAAGTTTGCTTTGAAATGAAATGTAGAAACTTATGTCGCTTTAGTACAATTTTACGACGTTGTGAAAATGAAGATGTTAGGGTATAAGTTATGATGATCATTGATGGATTTGGAAGATGGAAACAGGTTATGAATATGTATGCCAAAGATTAGAAGTTTTGGACGAGTTAGGACTTTGGCGGAAAGTTTGTATATTATGTATATCGTATGTATAATTTGAGGAAACGATATGAAACGCTTCTAAACTATGTTGTGATGATCTAGTTTGATAATGAATGCGAAATCATTGAAATTGGTTGGGGAATTGAAGTTGAAATGAAGGTTATGGCATTATGTCGGCAAGAAGAACTAGTTGTGCCATATTCTGTTTCTAATGTTTGTTGTTGATGTTGATGTTGTTGTTTGGATTGTTGTTGATGATTTTGAGCCGAGTTTAATTCTCGGGGGTGCTATATGTATAGGGGAAGTGCTGCCGAAATTTCGGTAGACAAATATGAGTTGAATTGAATTCGTAGCATCTATAACTTACAATTGGTAAATGTGACCATTTGCAGATTTTCGACGAAACGGGGAGTGAGCTTGGATAGGCTTAAAAAGCTCAAAAGGTATGTAAAGCTACCCCGATCCTTCTTTTGGCATGCCTAAGTTTATTAGAATCGAATTCAGGCCTCGAAAGACTTTCTGGCCATCGGAATCCGCAATTGAAAATCTCGCTTTTTCCTTCAGTAAGATTGAGCCATTTTGGTTTGTATTTTTGAAAATCATGCAAACTTTCCCTAAACTACTTGGAAAGCTATAGAACGTCCGTAGAACCTTTGTAGGTGACCCCATAAGTTTAAAATATGTAATTTGATCCCACCGCCTTGCTTGTCCCGAGGTGGGCCCGCTATTCCCGGTTTTGCCCTTATTGTACTTAAGTCCTATTTTCGAGCGGTTTTTGAAAGACATGTTTTGACTACCATTCTAATTACCTAACAAACATTGTTTTAAATATTCCATTAAGTCTGATAAATTGTTTTGACACTCGAAACGACTTCAGAAAGGTTATACTCTGTAATTCATCATGATATCCGAAACTCGTTTACTATGATCCCTTCCGACTTCATTGGATCAGTTTGTCTTTGATATGCCTCATCGAGTCTATGGAAACATTTATGATATTTTAATTGCATTAGTCTCTCACTACTCCACTCGTGGATGCCCCAATGTTTCCCACACTGAGCCCGGGCCAGGATATGTTGTCAAGCGTGATCCTCTGCATTGTTCGTCGTGCCTCGATGTGAGGGGGCAGGTATACGCGTACATGGGTCTGTGGAGTATGATGTGCCATGTTCGCTTGTTCTGATATGATTTTCTATTGCCATTTGATATGACATATTATGTTCGGGGTTATGCCCCTATTCTGATTCTTCTGTGTTGTGGCACCAGCGTCGGGAGGGTGGCCACGTTCTGTCTGCCGAGTCCCTTGGCAGGGGCCGGATTTGATATGACATATGTTTCTGTACACACTCTGCATGTTTTGAAAATATGTATCTGATACTTTGGATTTTCTGTTTACTTTTTGTACGTTCTGTACCAGTTATGATTTTGTCTCTGTAATTCAGGCTTTACATATTCAGTACATATTTCGTACTGACCCCCTTTCTTCAGGAGCTGCGTTTTCATGCCGCGCAGGTACCGACGACAGGTTTGCAGATCCGCCCGCTTAGGATCTTATTCTGCTATTTTGGGCGCTCTTTATTCAGAGCCCATCTTTTGGTACAATCTGTCATTACTGTATATGTATATTCTCGTTCATGGGTACGGCGGGGCCCTGTCCCGTCATATGATTCTGTCGGTCTGTTTAGAGGTCTGTGGACATGTTTGTGGGTTGGGGTCTTTCTGTACAGATGCGGCTATATGTTGTGTTTGGGCGATCCCATTCGCCGCGGCGGCCGGTCCGCATATGTTTAAATGTTGCTTCGTTGGCCCTGTGTGGTATTCTGTTGGTATTTTCTGTGCGCAGGGTTATTTTGGATAGTCTATAAAACAAAGGAAACTCTGCCGAAATTTTTCTAGAAATTATCTAACTTCGAAATACAGCCTTGTCGGCTTCTGCTATATACTTGAGTGCGTGTTGATAAAATTCGAGATAGCTTTTGATAAATGTGTTTCGGTGCCCAGATCGGGCACTAGTCACGGCCTACGGGGTTGGGTCGTGACTCATCAAGACCCATAGCTCAATTCATACTATTTCTCAAAATGACACTATTCCATATTCATGACTCATTTTTCTATACCCTTCTACAATCCAAGTATTTCAACTCTTAACTACCTTAAACAACATAGAAATATCATAAATATTACCTTAAATGTTGTACGAACAAGCTTTAGTTGATAATACTCTCCACTTTGAGCAAAACCCTAGTTTATCTCCATTTGGATTTCTTGACCTTGGATGATCTTGATGGTTATCTTGCACTTGATTCCCTTGATTTATGTTGTTGATCACCAAATATCCTTGAATTCTTGTGGAATATATGTAGAGAGATGTTCTAGAGAGAAGGGGTGTGATGTAGAAGTGAAATGAAATAAGCCTTGGTCCCTTTATTTAATGACTTAAAAATCTGATTTGAAGTGCACAGTGGTCGTAAACTTGGTTTACGGTCCGTATTCAAGTTTACGGACAGTCCTTCGTGGTCGTATTTAATCCTAACAGAACCAGAAACTCAGGCTGGGACATGGTGATTGACGATCATGGTTTACGGGCCGTAAACCACTTTACTGTCCGTATTCCAGGTCGTATTTAACCATTTGATCATTTGGCAGAAAGTTTGAAGTTTTGGAAGCCACAATACGACATGGCAGATTACGGACCGTATACCACTTTACGGTCCGTATTTCATTTTAAGAACACTGGCCAAAGTGCAAATCTGCAACTTTTCTCATTTTCAGAACCTATAATTATTCATTATGGAGTATAGCCTATCTCTTATTGCATTTGCCTTCGGAATCTTACTTAGGGTCGTCAAATGTTATTTCTTACTCATGAAAATGTCAGATACTCGTACTCCTCGCGGGTCCATATTGCTCCTGATATTTTGCCCCCGGCAGAGGGTTCTTCCACACCGCCACACGTAGAGGAGATTGGAGCAGCAGCAGCTGCAGGTCGAGGGGCGGCTCCACCGCCAGCTCCCGCGGTTCCAGTACCTGAGCCCCCAGCTCCACGGCCAGGCACTGAGGATCAGTCTATGAGGGAGGCAGTCCAGCTATTGACCAGACTTGTGGCAGGACAGGTTCAGGGGCACGGACTGGGAGGTGACCGGGCTTACAGGCGTGACAGTTCGAGAGCCCGTGAATTTTTGACTTGTGGCCCTCCAGAGTTCTTCGGGACAAAGCCCGAGGAGGATCCTGAGGAGTTTATCAGGAAGATGCGGCGCACCTTACATTTGATTAATGCTTCCGCGACAGAGTCAGTCACGTTGGCTTCGTACCGGTTGTATGATGTAGCGGCTAATTGGTATGAGTCATGGGAGTTATCCAGAGGTGACGGCGCTCCCCCAGCAGTTTGGGATGGTTTTTCTCAGGCTTTTCTTAGCCATTTCCTGCCTCCGGAGTTACGGCGGGCCAGGGCTGACAGATTCTTATTGCTGAGACAAAGGGGTCGTAGTGTTCGAGAGTACAGTATGGAGTTCGACTCATTGGCCCGATACGCACCTGCTATGGTAGCTACTATGGCTGACAGGATGCACAGGTATATTATGGGGCTGGATCGGTATTTTGTCGACAGTTGCTTGGTATTGGCCGCTCAGCCCGATATGGATATTGCCCGGATTCAAGCGCACGCCCAGGGCATGGAGGAACGGCACAGGGCCATCAGCCTGATAGGAGTCAGGATCGGAGACAGCCCAAGAGGGCCAGATCATCCGGGTATTCTGGAGATTTTCGGGGCAGACAGCCTCATCAACCGCAGCAGCCTAGCAGATATCCATCCCAGCCGGCACAGAGCGCACCTCTACAGCCTACAGGTCGCAGATTTGATAGCCCAGGTTATTCAGGAGCGGGTCAGAGCTCCAGGGCTTCAGGTTCGCGGACGGATAGGGGTTCTGGTCAGACGAGGCCACCTAGGTCTCAGTGTTCTTATTGTGGCAGATACCATCCTGGGGAGTGCTACAGACCCACCGGTGCATGTTTTTCTTGTGGCCTTCAGGGCCATTCTGTGAGAGATCGCCCGTATAAGGGTAGTTCAGGTGGTGTAGCGCAGCCTACCGGATCAGCCGCCGGGTCATCATCTTCGTCAGTGGCTATGCGCCCTACAGGGCCGGGTACATCAGCACCGGCGGGTCGCGGCAGAGGCCGTGGTGGAGCTTCTGGTACTAGCGGTCCTTCGAACCGCATTTATGCTTTGTCCAGCCGCCAGGACCAGGAGGCATCGCCTAATGTCATTACAGGTACATTATTGGTCTTCTCTCGGTCTGTGTATGCATTGATTGATCCAGGTTCGACTTTGTCATATATTTCGCCTCTTGTTGCTGGTAAAATTGGTATAACGTCTGAACCTATAGAGCCATTTGAGGTAGCCACACCGATTGGGGACTTTATTGTAGCAAAACAGGCATATAAAGACTGTTCTGTAATTGTATGTGGCCGTGACACTAAGGTAGATCTGGTGGAGTTAGATATGATCGAGTTCGATGTTATTATGGGTATGGACTGGCTAGCCACCTGTTATGCTAATGTTGACTGCCAAAATAAGGTAGTTCATTTCCAGTTTCCTGGGGAGCCAGTTATAGAATGGGCCGGTAATACAGCATCGCCGAAAGGTAAGTTTATTTCATACCTTAAGGCGAAGAAAATGATCAGGAAGGGTTATATTTATCATCTGGTTCGGGTACAGGACTTGACAGCAGAAACGCCGACTCTTCAGTCAGTTCCCGTGGTTAATGAATTTCCAGATGTGTTCCCAGATGAGCTTCCAGGCCTTCCTCCAGAGCGGGAGATAGATTTTACTATTGATTTGCTTCCAGATACACAGCCTATATCTATTCCCCCGTACAGAATGACACCGGCAGAATTGAAAGAACTGAAAGAGCAGTTGAAGGATCTGTTAGAAAAAGGCTTCATTAGACCCAGTACTTCGCCTTGGGGAGCCCCGGTATTATTTGTGCGTAAGAAAGACGGGTCGCTGCGTATGTGTATTGATTATCGGTAGCTGAATAAGGTAACCATAAAGAATAAATACCCCCTCCCCAGAATTGACGATTTGTTTGATCAGTTGCAGGGCGCCAAATATTTTTCGAAGATAGACATTCGGTCAGGCTATCACCAGGTACGGGTACGAGAGGCCGATATTCCTAAGACAGCATTCCGGACCAGATATGGGCATTATGAATTCAGAGTTATGTCTTTTGGGCTGACTAATGCTCCTGCGGTATTTATGGATTTAATGAACCGGGTATTTAGGCCATTCTTGGATATGTTCGTAATTGCATTAATCGATGATATTCTGGTTTATTCTCGGTTCGAGGCAGAGCACGCAGATCATCTGAGAGCGGTACTTGGGGAACTTCGGCATCAAAAATTATATGCAAAATTTTCTAAATGTGAATTCTGGCTGGCTTCAGTGGCATTCCTGGGGCATATTATTGCAGCTGATGGTATCCGGGTGGATACACAGAAGATTGAGGCCGTGAAGAATTGGCCAAGACCCACGACGCCCACAGAGGTACGTAGTTTTCTGGGGTTAGCAGGTTATTACAGAAGATTTGTGGAAAAGTTTTCTTCGATTTCAGCGCCTTTGACAAGGCTAACTCAGAAGGGAGCCAAGTTCCAGTGGACTGATGCTTGTGAACGAAGCTTCCAGTTGCTGAAAGAGAAGCTAACTACAGCCCCAGTTCTGACTCTTCCAGAGGGACCCGATGGATATGTTACTTATTGTGACGCTTCTGGCGTGGGATTGGGCTGTGTATTGATGCAGCACGGCAGAGTTATAGCTTATGCTTCGCGGCAGCTGAAAAAGCATGAAAGGAATTATCCTACCCACGATCTGGAGCTTGCAGCGGTGATTCATGCTCTGAAGATATGGAGACACTATTTATATGGCGTTCATGTTGATATCTATTTAGATCATAAGAGTCTCCAGTATATTTTTAAGCAGAAAGAGCTAAATTTGCGGCAGCGGAGGTGTCTGGAGCTCCTGAAAGACTACGATGTGGATATTCTATATCATCCGGGTAAGGCTAATGTTGTTGCAGATGCACTCAGCCGAAAATCTATGGGCAGCTTGGCAGATTTACAGCCAGACAGGAGAGAGCTAGTACGTGATATTCATCAGTTGTCTAATCTTGGGGTTCGTCTGGCCGATTCTGGCGGTACACGGATCTCTGTCCGAGGGGCTTCTGAATCATCTATTAAGGAAGATATCAAGCGGCATCAATATGAAGATCCTGTTTTAGCTCGATACAGAGACACAACCAATGAGAAGGAGAAGACTCCGTTCGAGTTTACACCAGACGGGACCTTACTATACAGAGGCAGGTTGTGTCTACCTGATACTGCAGAGCTACAGCATCAGGTTATGGGCGAGGCGCACTATGCTCGCTATTCTGTTCATCCTGGTTCTACGAAGATGTACCATGATCTTAGGTGCCTGTATTAGTGGGATGGCATGAAACGGGATATCGCAGAATTTGTCGCCCAGTGTCCAAATTGTCAGCAGGTCAAAATTGAACACCAGAAACCGGGTGGACTGTTGCAAGAAATGGAAATTCCGACGTGGAAGTGGGAGATCATTAATATGGACTTCATTACAGGTTTGCCTCGCACTCCACGGAAGTATGATTCCATCTGGGTTATTGTTGATAGGCTGACAAAATCAGCCCATTTTCTCCCCGTCAGAACTACTTATTCCGCTGAGGATTATGCCAGGCTTTATATTAAAGAAATTGTGCGACTTCATGGAGTTCCTATATCTATTATCACTGACAGAAGCGCCCAGTTTACGGCGCACTTCTGGAGGTCTTTTCAGGAGGGACTAGGGACTCAGGTGAGTCTGTGTTATACCCCGTATTTTTATACGTCAAATTATTCATAAGTTAATCGACATAAGTTAAGGATGGGATTATTTTGGGATATGTAATAGGAAATTTTAATTCTCAATTTTAATTAGTGCACGAGTGTTTATAAGTTTCAACTAGTATGAAAATATTAATGGAGATTAGGGATTTATTTAACTATGATTAAATTATTAAGTGGCACATATTGATTAATTAAAGTTAACCTAGTAAATTAGTGGGACATGTGTCAATGTTATGGGCTACATATATATAGCCATAAGATGACTCATAATACACCATTTTCATTCACAAAATTCATCCATCAAAATAGAGTTAGTGAGAGAATCTCTGAAACTTAAAGAAAGAGAGAGAGTCACGGCTGCACTGTTCACGCGCCACTGTTCACACTGCCACTATTCACGGCGGCGCACTGTTCACAGCCGCCACTGTTCACGGCCAGCCTTGTTAAAAAAAAATTGATTAAATCTCCAAGGTGATTTAAATGTCCCAAAGGAAGCGGCAAGTTAGGATTTAAATTGAAGAAAGAAGAGGCGGTGCAATTGGTGCAAGCGAGTGTAGAATTTGCTCCGATTAAATTAAGGTAAGATCTTCTCACTTTATGGTATAGTGGATTAATGGTGTGGTAATGGAAAGATTAAAATTGTATGAAGTGGAATTGGAAGTAAGAAAATTGCATGATTAAGTGTTGGTGTTGAAATGGATAGAATTGAAGTTGTTTAAGTTAGAAATTGGTTTGATTGTGGTTGTTGTTATTATTGTTGTGAATTATGTGTTAAAAGTAAAAGGTTATGTATGTTGACGTTGAATTATAAATTGAGCCGTGTAAGGGGAGTGTTTTGAATAAGAATGATGAATTGATTTTAGTAGCATTATGGAGGAATTAAATGGTTAAATTTAAAGTTGTGTTGTTTTATGGACATGTTGTTATACTTGCTGAATTGAAAGAATTGAGGGTATGATTATGTTCATATGATTATTTTTGTTGTTATCATGGATTATGTGATGAGAATGAAGGAATTTAATGGTTAGAGTTGGAGTTAAATTTGTTGTGGGTTGTTGTAGGGATTATAATGATAATAATGTGGTTTACTTGCATATGGATAGATGATGCAGTTATGGTGTAGCTGCGGTAGTATTTCATTAAATTTGCTGAAAAGATTGCATGAAATAGTGTATAAGTAGTGTATGTGGGCTGCTTGGTGTATTGTAAATGTTCGGTAGAATTTCGGGCATCTTTATGTTATAGTTGGGGGCTGTTTTGATATGTTGTTGTTCTTATTGAATTAAAAATAATTGAAGATATGGTTGTGCATATATATTGTTGTTGGTATTTCTGTGTCAACAGGAGAGTAATTGGAAATTCGGGATAGGCGAATATATAGGGGAGGTGCTGCCCGATTTTCGTCAAGTCTTTAGATAATAGAAAGCCTTAAAACAAAAATATGTGAACTAACGGATAAGTTCTATAAGGAATGGCCTATGGAATTGTGAACCAGAAAATGTAGTTACTAACGACAACGTTACTTTATATAAATAGGCTAAAAGAGCGACGAGGCGAAAAGGATTCGCGAATAAGCGCTAAAGGTATGTTAAGGCTATTCCTTCTTTCATTTTGGCATGATCCTTGTTGTTATTCATTCTATAAGTACTCCATATGATTCCATTCTTAGACGAGTAAGGTCTAAATGTTTCTTGTGATGGTTTATTGATATTGTACTCCTATTCTGTTCCGAAGGGAACACCCATAAGGTGCCAGTTGAAATGTGTATAAGGTTTTATTAATGATTTCGAGGAAATTAGTTTTATACTAAACGAAACATAAAGTTAGATTTTCAAAACCACTCCGAAGGGGGTGCGAGATTTTACTATTTAGATTTTCAAAACCACTCCAAAGGGGGTGCGAGATTTTACTATTTCATTTCATTTACGACTTATGTTTACTTTCCATATCATTATTATTATGCCGAAAGCGGCATGCCCGAAGGGGCCAGGATCATTATTATTATGCCGGAAGCGGCATGCCCGAAGGGGCCATCATTATTAAGCCGGAAGCGGCTGCCGAAGGGGCCATCATCATTATTAAGCCGGAAGCGGCTGCCCGAAGGGGCCATCATTATTATGCCGGAAGCGGCCGTCCGAAGGGACTATTGTGATACTAGCCGGAAGCGGCTGTCCGAAGGGACCATTTTGTTAATATGTCGGAAGCGACATGTGTGTTAGATTGCATTATTTACTTAAAGAATGTGTGTTAGATTGCATCATTTACTTAAAGATTGTTTTGGAGACTTCGTGTATATGTTTATGTTTCTTCCAGCGAAGGCTGCAGGTATTGAGTTAGATTGTGATTTCTTCTCTCCTAAATCAAATTATGATTATGATTTGTTACCACCTTACATACTCAGTACATTGTCCGTGCTGACGTCCTTGTGCCTGGGGACGCTGCGTTCATGCCCGCAGCCCCAGATTGTTTGGCAGGTTAAGTATATAGCTAGGATGCTTGGACGTCAGCTGGGATTGGCAAGTTCCACCTCATTCTGGAGCTGTGCTGAGTCATGTATAGATACGTATGATTACGGGTATGTCAGGGCCCTGTCCTGACTCATAGTGTTCAGTTTACTCCTTAGAGACTTCTGCAGACAGTGTCCTGTGGTATGTTTGTCGAGATGTCGACAAAGTGATATCAGTTGAGTCGTTTATGGATTTTAAAAGAGTATGTATTTTCGATGATTTAGATTGGTCTAAACTACTTATTGATTGAAATTTTTCATAACCGTTATAGACATAATGATTTCTATTTGGAAAATTTTATATTCTTCAAAGTTTTTGAAATGACAGGTTTTAATAGAGCTAATGTCTAAGGGTGTCACGACCCAGCCCCGTGGGCCGCGACTGGTGCCCTACTTAGGCACCTCAAACAAACTCACAACCCGATCATCGTATTCAAACCCAATCAAACTCAGCATATGTTGTTCGAGCTGAAGATTTATAACAGACGTCACGCAAACACTTACCGAACCCTTATCTTAAGCGGTCGCCCGTTCAGATTAGTCAAATCGAAATCAGAAAGGTGGCGGAATATACGTCGCCCAAATGCACACACACATATACAAACTTAGAGGCCGACTTGGCCATAGTAGCGTACGGGCCACTTAAGAACGCAAAACAGACTCACATACAAACACACCGGACCCACGACCCATAAATCTGACTACAGGCCTCTAAACAAAACAGAACATAGGAACATATGAATGGACAGGGCCCCGCCGTACCCACACATCCACAAATGTACCGAACACACACATACAACAGAAGGTATGTACCAAAAGTAGGCTCCGGATCAAGGGGAGCTCTCCAACACAGCAGAATGGGTAGCCTAAACTGGAGGACCACCCAAACGAGCTTCTGTACCTGCGGGCATGAAACACAGCCCCCGAAGAAACGGGGGTCAGTACGGGAGAAGTACTGAGTATGTAAAGCAGAAGGTACAGAAATCACAAACACAACTGGAGTCAGAAGAAACAAACACGAACGTCAACGTAACAAAGCAAACCTGTGCGGAAGGCAAACGTACAAATGCAAATCAAATCATGTATAGGGTTTAGGAACGTGGTCACCCCCGACGCTGGTGCCACAACACATCATAACTCGAGAAGTTTTCAAATCTCCGTACAGTCTCCAGACACATCATATCACACACACATCACATCATCACAACATATCAAATGCCATATCACATCATAACTCCATAAACGGTAACCGGCCCTATGGCGAGGCCTCGGAAACCGTAACACATCATAACTCCCGAGTATGTTATAGCGCGCACGATCACAAAGTCGGCCCGGGTACCGACGAACGAAAGGATAGCAAATAGCACGAACGGAGTAGTGCAGAAACCATATGCATATCAAAAGTAAATTAACGGACTCAACATATAGTTACAGATGAGCACATACCGACGCCAGAGGGCTCGGAGTAGGAATCAGATTGATCAAAATTTGTGTATAAAAGTTACGAAGTTCCAGACTGCCAGATTTTTAGAAAGCCGTTCATAGGTCATTTTCCGAAAATTTCACATTACTCGAAGTGCAAAACGTTCACTAACGGCATAGGAAGTTTCAAACGCACCATTGAGTCATAAACAAACGATCGCTGATCATAGCGGCCACAAGCGAACCAAACAAACCGAATAAGGGAAGCCTCAGGGCTTGCGGGCCCACCTCGGGTCGAATTGAGGCGGCGAACACAAATCACAGACCTTAGGCTCCCTAGAGCCATCTACGAAAGTTTCGGAGAGTTTCGGACACAACAGCAAAAGTTATGACGATTCGAACATTCTTTTGACCAAATGCCACAAAAGGGTTCAATTGCGCTGGATGAATAGTACCCAAACTTGAACCTAAATTTCCAAGAGCAGAGTTACCCCCGAGATTCCGATCTTAACCTAGTATGACTAGGACATGCCAAAAGAAGGATAGGTAGGCTTTACATACCTGGTTGGCGCCTTACGCTCGCCAAATCGCGATTTCCGTTTCGTCCGAAAACTGCAAATGGTCACTTTTACTAGTTACTATTCATGAGAGTTAACATTTTCATGTTTGGGGCTATACTTGGCTACCGAAATTTCGGCAGCACTTCCCCTATAAATCTAACACCCCCGAGACTTGGCTCGGCTCAAAATACAATAACAACAACAATCCCAAACATCATTACACAATACAAACCACAATCAAACCGTACTAGCTTCAAAATTTCACCCTATTACATAAGTTGGTAATCCTATATTCAAACTTCACAATTCCAACTCATGTCCACATTATTGTATTCATTCATTCAAGATTATTCCACCACATAACATACAAGTTCCAAACCATATACAAAGTTTCTCAAAATCCATTACTTTCCCTGTTTCATTCAAAACACCAAAAGTTACAACGAACATTCTAACTTGCGTCGTTTCATTCCGAATTCATTATCATCAACACTAAATCATATTTAAAGTCTTTAGTATCATAAATATACTATGATATACACAAATATACCAAAGGTATACACTTTCCGATAACGTCCGAAATCATTTTCTAACGCCAACTCAATTCTTTAATCAATCCTTTACGACATAAAGATCACAACAACACATTATTCAAACTAAACAAGATAAAATTCCTATGCCTTGCACCTCATGAACTCACGGCCAAACACACCCATCTTACACACACCCGCCATGCACAAACGCAACACCATTCCGAAATCTTCATGCTAATCCAATCACTAACACATATATATCCATTTCATAACATAAAGACATAGAAATCTTACCTTGATCTTAAGATTCCGATTCGCCGCAAACGTCGCCCTTTCGTCAAACTAATTGTACCCCGTTGAAGAGGGGCTCGAGTACTTCATAATATGTGAAGAACAAGAATTTTTGGATCAATAAACAAGCTTGGAAATTTTGTTTTTCTCTCTTTCTGTCCTACGGCCGAATGCCCCTATTCTTGGTGTTCTTGACTTTTCATCTAAGTTCTTGATAATTACAAGTAAAAGATGATATTTATCCTTTTTAAGAGTCATGTGCTATGCACATGACATCAAAATAATGGGTTGGGCCTTGCAAAGGCCGGCCACCCTAATCCCTTGGGCCTAAATTTTTGTGTTGCATTTTTCTTGGCCCAATTCATTAAACGTCTCGTTTTGTAATTCCCGAAACTAATTTCTAAAATTCCAAATTTACCCTCGGCCTTCCCCGAGGTCTTGACATTAATGATTCCATAACCAACATAATCATAACAACTCGAATCAAAATATTTCCTCAACTCACACAAGTCTTCTTTATTTCTCAATTTCCCGTTATACGAAAACACGGGACATAACATTCTCCCCCCCTTAAGAACATTCATCCCCGAATGTTAAATTGATCTCATGGGGCGTCACACTACTCTGGGAGGGTTCTCTTTATAGTTGTCCTTTACTGATTTTTCTGACACGGCTTCTTTACCAACATTAGAGGGAAAATTTTTCACATCACTGACTCAAATACCTTCATAATACATTTTTCTCATACCCTACGTAATCCCCGAACCCTACACTATATTCTTGTAATGGACGAACGCTTTCCAGACATCATAGCCAATATCATTTTTCGTTACACTTCTGAATTTCTTACCGCATCGTCGTACTCTCCCTTTACTTCATACCAGACACTTCATGCTAAACAGATTCAGAGCTAAAGCCGGACGCGCATAAGCATATCAGACGGATTCATAGTCAACATCAAAGGTACGGAAGTATATCAGACAGACTGAAATGTATCAAACACACGCACGGTCAAAATCAAACGGACAGTAGCATATCAAACGGATTTATATCCAGCGTCAGACATACAGAGGTGTGCCAGACAGAAACGTATTCAGGATCAAACACACAAAGATTCATCAGACGGGAACATAATCGAGCTCAGAAATACAGAGGCGTACTAGGCAGAGTCCTATCGGAATCGGAAGTACAGAAGCACCACAGATAGAATGTCAATTTAGAATCGAATCGTTCATATTAAGGCTCCAATGCTTCATGGGAATTTCCTTTTATTGGTAAACTTATTCGCCAAGTTGTCACACAAATTACCTTGCGTCTCGCGTATCGATTCTTTCAAAGATTCTATTTATTCATACTGCTTACCTTCCATCTGTCACAACATTAGTTGCCGGGGCTCGGCTCTTAACCCACATGGCACCGAATGAAAATCATACACACACATACACATACACGTACACATACACACACTTATTCAGACCTTACTGGCGAACATCTCTGGCTATTATTCAAGTTCGTTCAATTTCCCAAGCGGTGTTATACCCTTTTTCTTTTTTTTTGCCCGTTTAGTCCGCCTCGTTCCGCGCGACTCCCAAAAGGGCACTAATTACTCCACACACATTCTATTTACCTCTTGGTTACCCCAAATTTCCATTTATTTTTATCATATTCTCACTTATGAAGAACTTTGCATTACTTCCCAGGGGGGTCACCCATCCCAGAATTGTTGTGGCTTGAGCACGCTTAACCCCGAAACTTTCATGCATTTTGACGCGTTAGGACTGATATAATTTCATCGATTGCCCCACACGACCTTGTCATGTAATTTTAGGGCCAAACGGTGTCTTAGCAAATTTTTCGGAAGTTTTCGTAGCAGGTCCCACTCTGACCCAAAGAGGTCGTTTGCTTTTCTGGCTGTGTGGTTTATCGTTCTAGCCTTCCAAATTCCATATATTCGCCTCCCACATATACAAATAACTGCCTCAGATAATTTCATTAATTCGGATTCTTACCCTACTTTTACTGACACACAAAAAGAGAATATCGCATAATACTGAGATACAGACCTATTATTGGACATATTCATTCAGAAAAAGGTTAGTAATATACCTGGGTCTGTGTCTGGGGATGCCTCTGGGTCCCGCCGACCAGTCAAAGCATAGATGCGGTTCGAGGGACCGCTAGAATCTGAACCCCCACCACGGCCTCTACCGCGGCCCGCCGGTGCTGGCATACCTCGCCCCGTGGAGCGCGTGGCCGAAGGGGTAGATGACGAACCAGCAACGGATCTCATCGGCGGTGCTGCGCTACCGGAACCGCCTGCCCACAGACAATCCCGCATGATGTGGCCCTGGCGGCCGCAAGCAAAACAGGCCCCTGTGGCCCTGAAGCACTCACCTGGGTGCGATCTTCCACAATATGAACACGGGGGCATAGGTGGCCTAGTCTGACTGGGACCCCTGCTCGCCTGAGGACCTGGGGCTCTGGAACTCCGGTCTGCCCTGGACGGTCCTGCGCCATCAAATCTCTTACTAGCCGACTGTGTGTCCCGAGCTAACGGAGGAAAGTACCCACTGGACTGATACTGAGGCTGCCCGCCCCGTGAATCTCCAGAATACCCCGCTGATCTGGCCCTCTTGGGCCGTCTCCCATCATACTCTCTCCTGGGCCGATCTGCTCGGTGCCGGTTCTCCATCCCCTGGGCGTAGGCCTGTAGACGGGCAATGTCCATATCTGTCTGCAATGACACCGCCATACAGCCGTCAATCAGGTAACGATCCAACCCCATAACATATCTATGCATCCGATCTGTCATATCTGCCACCACGGCAGGGGCATACCGGGCCAGGGAATCAAACTCCAAATTATATTCACGAAAGCTTCGACCCCTCTGCTGCAGATGTAAAAACCGATCAGCTCGCTCCCGTCGTAACTCTGGGGGCAGAAAGTGGCGGGTGAAAGCAGTCACAAACTGATCCCACGTAGCTGGAGGAGCACCCTCACTCCTGGATAACTCCCAAGTCTCATACCAATGCGCGGCAACATCCCGAAGATTATGCGAAGCCAGCTCAACCGACTCGGTCTCTGAAGCCCTGACCAAGTCTAATGCACGCCGCATCCCCCGAATGAAGTCATGGGGGTCCTCGTCGGGCTTAGACCCGAAAAACTATGGAGGGCCACATAATAAGAACTCCCGAACTCTCAGGCTGTCCCACCTGTCCTCATCATCATCGTCCCTCCGCCCGCGTCTGCGAGCCTGTCCCGCTACCATCGTGGTCAACAACTGTACAACCTCCCTCAGGGTCCTATCCTCCGCCCCTGGCTGAGGAGCTGGAGCCTCAGGAGCGGGTACACAGACCTCTGGAGCTGCTGAAGGTCCTGCTCCAGGCTGTACTAATGGGGGTGTAGCAGACCCCTCAGAATGAGGTGCAACCTCAGGCAAATCATAGACACGAGCCCGGGTACCTCGCTGTGCCTGACTGGTCTCTCCCACCTTCGCCTTGCCCTTCTGGGCCGCCGTTGCCTTCTTCGGAGGCATCTCTGCAAACACAACAACGGGTCAGATCAGAATGACCCTAATAGCACAGCTCTATCGCACGATCTAAGATTCCAAAGACAGCAACATCCTAAATGCCCTGTAGCCTCCTGTTTATAGATGTGGTGCACAACACATCGATAAACAAGACTCTACTAGACACGGCCTGTAGACATTCCGAGGACAAACCGCGCTCTGATACCAGTTTTGTCACGACCCAGCCCTGTGGGCCGCGACTGGTGCCCTACTTAGGCACCTCAAACAAACTCACAACCCGATCATCGTATTCAAACCCAATCAAACTCAGCATATGTTGTTCGAGCTGAAGATTTATAACAGACGTCACGCAAACACTTACCGAACCCTTATCTTAAGCGGTCGCCCGTTCAGATTAGTCAAATCGAAATCAGAAAGGTGGCGGAATATACGTCGCCCAAATGCACACACACATATACAAACTGAGAGGCCGACTTGGCCATAGTAGCGTACGGGCCACTTAAGAACGCAAAACAGACTCACATACAAACACACCGGACCCACGACCCACAAATCTGACTACAGGCCTCTAAACAAAACAGAACATAGGAACATATAACGGGACAGGGCCCCGCCGTACCCACACATCCACAAATGTACCGAACACACACATACAACAGAAGGTATGTACCAAAAGTAGGCTCCGGATCAAGGGGAGCTCTCCAACACAGCAGAATGGGTAGCCTAAACTGGAGGACCACCCAAACGAGCTTCTGTACCTGCGGGCATGAAACACAGCCCCCGAAGAAACGGGGGTCAGTACGGGAGAAGTACTGAGTATGTAAAGCAGAAGGTACAGAAATCACAAACACAACTGGAGTCAGAAGAAACAAACACGAACGTCAACGTAACAAAGCAAACCTGTGCGGAAGGCAAACGTACAAATGCAAATCAAATCATGTATAGGGTTTAGGAACGTGGTCACCCCCGACGCTGGTGCCACAACACATCATAACTCGAGAAGTTTTCAAATCTCCGTACAGTCTCCAGACACATCATATCACACACACATCACATCATCACAACATATCAAATGCCATATCACATCATAACTCCATAAACGGTAACCGGCCCTATGGCGAGGCCTCGGAAACCGTAACACATCATAACTCCCGAGTATGTTATAGCGCGCACGATCACAAAGTCGGCCCGGGTACCGACGAACGAAAGGATAGCAAATAGCACGAACGGAGTAGTGCAGAAACCATATGCATATCAAAAGTAAATTAACGGACTCAACATATAGTTACAGATGAGCACATACCGACGCCAGAGGGCTCGGAGTAGGAATCAGATTGATCAAAATTTGTGTATAAAAGTTACGAAGTTCCAGACTGCCAGATTTTTAGAAAGCCGTTCATAGGTCATTTTCCGAAAATTTCACATTACTCGAAGTGCAAAACGTTCACTAACGGCATAGGAAGTTTCAAACGCACCATTGAGTCATAAACAAACGATCGCTGATCATAGCGGCCACAAGCGAACCAAACAAACCGAATAAGGGAAGCCTCAGGGCTTGCGGGCCCACCTCGGGTCGAATTGAGGCGGCGAACACAAATCACAGACCTTAGGCTCCCTAGAGCCATCTACGAAAGTTTCGGAGAGTTTCGGACACAACAGCAAAAGTTATGACGATTCGAACATTCTTTTGACCAAATGCCACAAAAGGGTTCAATTGCGCTGGATGAATAGTACCCAAACTTGAACCTAAATTTCCAAGAGCAGAGTTACCCCCGAGATTCCGATCTTAACCTAGTATGACTAGGACATGCCAAAAGAAGGATAGGTAGGCTTTACATACCTGGTTGGCGCCTTACGCTCGCCAAATCGCGATTTCCGTTTCGTCCGAAAACTGCAAATGGT
Source organism: Lycium barbarum (assembly GCF_019175385.1). NCBI lineage: Eukaryota > Viridiplantae > Streptophyta > Magnoliopsida > Solanales > Solanaceae > Lycium > Lycium barbarum. Next base: position 54,029,189 of record NC_083346.1, read on the forward strand.
CACTTTTACCAGTTACTATTCATGAGAGTTAACATTTTCATGTTTGGGGCTATACTTGGCTACCGAAATTTCGGCAGCACTTCCCCTATAAATCTAACACCCCCGAGACTTGGCTCGGCTCAAAATACAATAACAACAACAATCCCAAACATCATTACACAATACAAACCACAATCAAACCGTACTAGCTTCAAAATTTCACCCTATTACATAAGTTGGTAATCCTATATTCAAACTTCACAATTCCAACTCATGTCCACATTATTGTATTCATTCATTCAAGATTATTCCACCACATAACATACAAGTTCCAAACCATATACAAAGTTTCTCAAAATCCATTACTTTCCCTATTTCATTCAAAACACCAAAAGTTACGACGAACATTCTAACTTGCGTCGTTTCATTCCGAATTCATTATCATCAACCCTAAATCATATTTAAAGTCTTTAGTATCATAAATATACTATGATATACACAAATATACCAAAGGTATACACTTTCCGATAACGTCCGAAATCATTTTCTAACGCCAACCCAATTCTTTAATCAATCCTTTACGACATAAAGATCACAACAACACATTATTCAAACTAAACAAGATAAAATTCCTATGCCTTGCACCTCATGAACTCACGGCCAAACACACCCTTCTTACACACACCCGCCATGCACAAACGCAACACCATTCCGAAATCTTCATGCTAATCCAATCACTAACACATATATATCCATTTCATAACATAAAGACATAGAAATCTTACCCTGATCTTAAGATTCCGATTCGCCGCAAACGTCGCCCTTTCGTCAAACTAATTGTACCCCGTTGAAGAGGGGCTCGAGTACTTCATAAAATGTGAAGAACAAGAATTTTTGGATCAATAAACAAGCTTGGAAATTTTGTTTTTCTCTCTTTCTCTCCTACGGCCGAATGCCCCTATTCTTGGTGTTCTTGACTTTTCATCTAAGTTCTTGATAATTACAAGTAAAAGATGATATTTATCCTTTTTAAGAGTCATGTGCTATGCACATGACATCAAAATAATGGGTTGGGCCTTGCAAAGGCCGGCCACCCTAATCCCTTGGGCCTAAATTTTTGTGTTGCATTTTTCTTGGCCCAATTCATTAAACGTCCCGTTTTGTAATTCCCGAAACTAATTTCTAAAATTCCAAATTTACCCTCGGCCTTCCCCGAGGTCTTGACATTAATGATTCCATAACCAACATAATCATAACAACTCGAATCAAAATATTTCCTCAACTCACACAAGTCTTCTTTATTTCTCAATTTCCCGTTATACGAAAACACGGGACATAACAAAGGGTTCGCTCGACTCTGATGAGAGTCGGGTGCCCGTCATGCCCTATCAATATGAGGGTGTGACAAAGTGGTATCAGAGCAGGTCGTCCTAGGGGTTGTCTGCTAAGTCGTGTCTAGTAGAGTCTTGTTTATCGGTGCGTTGTGCACCACATCTATAAACAGGAGGCTACGAGACATTAATAGGGTGTCATTCTTTCCTTCATATCTAAGATCGTGCGATAGAGCCCAGTCGTAGGAAATGAAATTCCTAATACTAACATTTGATTTCAGCAAAAGAATGATATCGACAAAAGAAAGCAACCGATGATATTGGAAGCTACACAATATACAAGTAAGTTATGGTAAGAAAGAGGCGTGTCGGATAAGGTAAGAATATTGGAATATGATTGAAATGTGAGATTGGAGGATGAAAGAGAATGTGGATAGAAAAGTACAACAGAACAGATAGTTAGAGGTTCAGGTACGTCTCAAGGTGCGATATGTGAGGTAAGTCCCGACACCTTTATACTTTTTCTGGAAATTGGGAGCCCTGTGTGGCTGTGATACGATATGATATATGTGTATATATGTTGGCCCTGTGAGGCATTGTTGGTCTTTCCTGCGTGCAGGTTCTGGGATAGTAAGAAATACAGAGGAAACTCTGCCCAAATTTTCCCAGGAATAAGAAAAAAAAAAGAATGAAATATAGGTTCATGAAGTGCCTTGAAAGTTGATACCGATAAGGCAAGATCAATTAGAAAAAGGTGAAGGGTTAGGTACGCCTAGTCCACAGGATGTAATTAAAACATAGTAAGAATCGCGAATAAGATTAAGAAGTGTTACGTTATAGGATAGATTACAAACAGGATGTAATGTGAATACCATAAGGATTGTTATAGAAGTGAGTGAAGCCTAGCAAGGAAGTAACTAGAGGATATGATGTGATTAGTGTGAAACGGGAAAGCAAATGTAAAATAAGAAAGACTTACAAAGTTCTATAGGGAAAGTTCAGAATAAAAGTCAAGTGGTAACGAAAGTGAAAGCGAACACACGAAGAGAAGGAGTCAAGTTAAGACTAAGCGCTCAAGGAAGAAAGTAAGATTTCAACGGAAGAGCTCGCAATACAACTGACAACGGACTGCGAAGTAAGAGAAGGGTGAAGGCAATGACGTGGAATTATTATCTCGGGAAGTAACATAAAGAAGAAATATTACTGGAATGACTATGTAAAGACCTGGAGTACGTTATAATGGATTAAAGCGAATCGACCAATGAAAGAGGCACGTGAGGAGCATAATTAAATAAGAGAACACTTGAGTAAGTATTGGGAGTTCAGGACCAGTTTAACATTCGAGGACGAATGTTCTAAAGGGGGGAAGGATGTTATACCCCGTATTTTTATACGTCAAATTATTCATAAGTTAATCGACATAAGTTAAGGATGGGATTATTTTGGGATATGTAATAGGAAATTTTAATTCTCAATTTTAATTAGTGCACGAGTGTTTATAAGTTTCAACTAGTATGAAAATATTAATGTATATTAGGGATTTATTTAACTATGATTAAATTATTAAGTGGCACATATTGATTAATTAAAGTTAACCAAGTAAATTAGTGGGACATGTGTCAATGTTATGGGCTATATATATATAGCCATAAGATGACTCATAATACACCATTTTCATTCACAAAATTCAGCCATCAAAATAGAGTTAGTGAGAGAAGCTCTCAAACTTAAAGAAAGAGAGAGAGTCACGGCTGCACTGTTCACGCGCCACAGTTCACACTGCCACTATTCACGGTGGCGCACTGTTCACGGCCGCCACTGTTCACGGCCAGCCTTGTTAAAAAAAATTGATTAAATCTCCAAGGTGATTTAAATGTCCCAAAGGAAGCGGCAAGTTAGGATTTAAATTGAAGAAAGAAGAGGCGGTGCAATTGGTGCAAGCGAGTGTAGAATTTGCTCCGATTAAATTAAGGTAAGATCTTCTCACTTTATGGTATAGTGGATTACTGGTGTGGTAATGGAAAGATTAAAATTGTATGAAGTGGAATTGGAAGTAAGAAAATTGCATGATTAAGTGTTGGTGTTGAAATGGACAGAATTGAAGTTGTGTAAGTTAGAAATTGGTTTGATTGTGGTTGTTGTTATTATTGTTGTGAATTATGTGTTAAAAGTAAAAGGTTATGTATGTTGATGTTGAATTATAAATTGAGCCGTGTAAGGGGAGTGTTTTGAGTAAGAATGATGAATTGATTTTAGTAGCATTATGGAGGAATTAAATGGTTAAATTTAAAGTTGTGTTGTTTTATGGACATGTTATTATCCTTGCTGAATTGAAAGAATTGAGGGTATGGTTGTGCATATATATTGTTGTTGGTATTTCTGTGTCAACAGGAGAGTAATTGGAAATTCGGGATAGGCGAATATATAGGGGAGGTGCTGCCCGATTTTCGTCAAGTCTTTAGATAATAGAAAGCCTTAAAACAAAAATATGTGAACTAACGGATAAGTTCTATAAGGAATGGGCTATGGAATTGTGAACCAGAAAATGTAGTTACTAACGACAACGTTACTTTATATAAATAGGCTAAAAGAGCGACGAGGCGAAAAGGATTCGCGAATAAGCGCTAAAGGTATGTTAAGGCTATTCCTTCTTTCATTTTGGCATGATCCTTGTTGTTATTCATTCTATAAGTACTCCATATGATTCCATTCTTAGACGAGTAAGGTCTAAATGTTTCTTGTGATGGTTTATTGATATTGTACTCCTATTCTGTTCCGAAGGGAACACCCATAAGGTGCCAGTTGAAATGTGTATAAGGTTTTACTAATGATTTCGAGGAAATTAGTTTTATACTAAAGGAAACATAAAGTTAGATTTTCAAAACCACTCCGAAGGGGGTGCGAGATTTTACTATTTAGATTTTCAAAACCACTCTAAAGGGGGTGCGAGATTTTACTATTTCATTTCATTTACGACTTATGTTTACTTTCCATATCATTATTATTATGCCGAAAGCGTTCTGCCCGAAGGGGCCAGGATCATTATTATTATGCCGTAAGCGGCATGCCCGAAGGGGCCATCATTATTAAGCCGGAAGCGGCTGCCGAAGGGGCCATCATCATTATTAAGCCGGAAGCGGCTGCCAGAAGGGGCCATCATTATTATGCCGGAAGCGGCCGTCCGAAGGGACTATTGTGATACTAGCCGGAAGCGGCTGTCCGAAGGGACCATTTTGTTAATATGTCGGAAGCGGCATGTGTGTGAGATTGCTTTATTTACTTAAAGAATGTGTGTTAGATTGCATCATTTACTTAAAGATTGTTTTGGAGACTTCGTGTATATGTTTATGTTTCTTCCAGCGAAGGCTGCAGGTATTGAGTTAGATTGTGATTTCTTCTCTCCTAAATCAAATTATGATTATGATTTGTTACCACCTTACATACTCAGTACATTTTCCGTGATGACGTCCTTTTGCCTGGGGACGCTGCGTTCATGCCCGCAGCCCCAGATTGTTTGGCAGGTTAAGTATATAGCTAGGATGCTTGGACGTCAGCTGGAATTGGCAAGTTCCACCTCATTCTGGAGCTGTGCTGAGTCATGTATAGATACGTATGATTACGGGTATGTCAGGGCCCTGTCCTGACTCATAGTGTTCAGTTTACTCCTTAGAGAGTTCTGCAGATAGTGTCCTGTGGTATGTTTGTCGAGATGTCGACAAAGTGATATCAGTTGAGTCATTTATGGATTTTAAAAGAGTATGTATTTTCTGATGAGAGTCGGGTGCCCGTCATGCCCTATCAAGATGAGGGTGTGACAAAGTGGTATCAGAGCAGGTCGTCCTAGGGGTTGTCTGCTAAGTCGTGTCTAGTAGAGTCTTGTTTATCGGTGTGTTGTGCACCGCATCTATAAACAGGAGGCTACGAGACATTAATAGGGTGTCATTCTTTCCTTCATATCTATGATCGTGCGATAGAGCCCAGTCGTAGGAAATGAAATTAATTATACTAACATTTGATTTCAGCAAAAGAATGATATCGACAAAAGAAAGCAACCGATGATATTGGAAGCTACACAATACGCAAGTAAGTTATGGTACGAAAGAGGCGTGTCGGATAAGGTAAGAATATTGGAATATGATTGAAATGTGAGATTGGAGGATGAAAGAGAATGTGGATAGAAAAGTACAACAGAACAGATAGTTAGAGGTTCAGGTACGTCTCAAGGTGCGATATGTGAGGTAAGACCCGACACCTTTATACTTTTTCTGGAAATTGGGAGCCCTGTGTGGCTGTGATACGATATGATATATGTGTATATATGTTGGCCCTGTGAGGCATTGTTGGTCTTTCCTGCGTGCAGGTTCTGGGATAGTAAGAAATACAGAGGAAACTCTGCCCAAATTTTCCCAGGAATAAGAAAAAAAAAAGAATGAAATATAGGTTCATGATGTGCCTTGAAAGTTGATACCGATAGGGCAAGATCAATTAGAAAAAGGTGAAGGGTTAGGTACGCCTAGTCCACAGGATGTAATTAAAACATAGTAAGAATCGCGAATAAGATTAAGAAGTGTTACGTTATAGGATGGATTACAAACAGGATGTAATGTGAATACCATAAGGATTGTTATAGAAGTGAGTGAAGCCTAGCAAGGAAGTAACTAGAGGATATGATGTGATTAGTGTGAAACGGGAAAGCAAATGTAAAATAAGAAAGACTTACAAAGTTCTATAGGGAAAGTTTAGAATAAAAGTCAAGTGGTAACGAAAGTGAAAGCGAACACACGAAGAGAAGGAGTCAAGTTAAGACTAAGCGCTCAAGGAAGAAAGTAAGATTTCAACGGAAGAGCTCGCTATACAACTGACAACGGACTGCGAAGTAAGAGAAGGGTGAAGGCAATGACGTGGAATTATTATCTCGGGAAGTAACATAAAGAAGAAATATTACAGGAATAACTATGTAAAGACCTGGAGTACGTTATAATGGATTAAAGCGAATCGACCAATGAAAGAGGCACGTGAGGAGCATAATTAAATAAGAGAACACTTGAGTAAGTATTGGGAGTTCAGGACCAGTTTAACATTCGAGGACGAATGTTCTAAAGGGGGGAAGGATGTTATACCCCGTATTTTTATACGTCAAATTATTCATAAGTTAATCGACATAAGTTAAGGATGGGATTATTTTGGGATATGTAATAGGAAATTTTAATTAGTGCACGAGTGTTTATAAGTTTCAACTAGTATGAAAATATTAATGGAGATTAAGGAATTATTTAACTATGATTAAATTATTAAGTGGCACATATTGATTAATTAAAGTTAACCAAGTAAATTAGTGGGACATGTGTCAATGTTACGGCTATATATATATAGCCATAAGATGACTCATAATACACCATTTTCATTCACAAAATTCATCCATCCAAATAGAGTTAGTGAGAGAAGCTCTCAAACTTAAAGAAAGAGAGAGAGTCACGGCTGCACTGTTCACGCGCCACTGTTCACACTGCCACTATTCACGGCGGCGCACTGTTCACGGCCGCCACTGTTCACGGCCAGCCTTGTTAAAAAAAATTGATTAAATCTCCAAGGTGATTTAAATGTCCCAAAGGAAGCGGCAAGTTAGGATTTAAATTGAAGAAAGAAGAGGCGGTGCAATTGGTGCAAGCGAGTGTAGAATTTGCTCCGATTAAATTAAGGTAAGATCTTCTCACTTTATGGTATAGTGGATTAATGGTGTGGTAATGGAAAGATTAAAATTGTATGAAGTGGAATTGGAAGTAAGAAAATTGCATGATTAAGTGTTGGTGTTGAAATGGACAGAATTGAAGTTGTTTAAGTTAGAAATTGGTTTGATTGTGGTTGTTGTTATTATTGTTGTGAATTATGTGTTAAAAGTAAAAGGTTATGTATGTTGATGTTGAATTATAAATTGAGCCGTGTAAGGGGAGTGTTTTGAGTAAGAATGATGAATTGATTTTAGTAGCATTATGGAGGAATTAAATGGTTAAATTTAAAGTTGTGTTGTTTTATGGACATGTTGTTATCCTTGCTGAATTGAAAGAATTGAGGGTATGATTATGTTCATATGATTATTGTTGTTGTTATCATGGATTATGTGATGAGAATGAAGGAATTTAATGGTTAGAGTTGGAGTTAAATTTGTTGTGGGTTGTTGTAGGGATTATAATTATAATAATGTGGTTTACTTGCATATGGATAGATGATGCAGTTGTGGTGTAGCTGCGGTAGTATTTCATTAAATCTGCTGAAAAGATTGCATGAAATAGTGTATAAGTAGTGTATGTGGGCTGCTTGGTGTATTGTAGGTGTTCGGTAGAATTTCGGGCATCTTTATGTTATAGTTGGGGGCTGTTTTGATATGTTGTTGTTCTTATTGAATTAAAAAGAATTGAAGATATGGTTGTGCATATATATTGTTGTTGGTATTTCTGTGTCAACAAGAGAGTAATTGGAAATTCGGGATAGGCGAATATATAGGGGAGGTGCTGCCCGATTTTCGTCAAGTCTTTAGATAATAGAAAGCCTTAAAACAAAAATATGTGAACTAACGGATAAGTTCTATAAGGAATGGGCTATGGAATTGTGAACCAGAAAATGTAGTTACTAACGACAACGTTACTTTATATAAATAGGCTAAAAGAGCGACGAGGCGAAAAGGATTCGCGAATAAGCGCTAAAGGTATGCTAAGGCTATTCCTTCTTTCATTTTGGCATGATCCTTGTTGTTATTCATTCTATAAGTACTCCATATGATTCCATTCTTAGACGAGTAAGGTCTAAATGTTTCTTGTGATGGTTTATTGATATTGTACTCCTATTCTGTTCCGAAGGGAACACCCATAAGGTGCCAGTTGAAATGTGTATAAGGTTTTACTAATGATTTCGAGGAAATTAGTTTTATACTAAAGGAAACATAAAGTTAGATTTTCAAAACCACTCCGAAGGGGGTGCGAGATTTTACTATTTAGATTTTCAAAATCACTCCAAAAGGGGTGCGAGATTTTACTATTTCATCTCATTTACGACTTATGTTTACTTTCCATATCATTATTATTATGCCGAAAGCGGCATGCCCGAAGGGGCCAGGATCATTATTATTATGCCGGAAGCGGCATGCCCGAAGGGGCCATCATTATTAAGCCGGAAGCGGCTGCCGAAGGGGCCATCATCATTATTAAGCCGGAAGCGGCTGCCCGAAGGGGCCATCATTATTATGCCGGAAGCGGCCGTCCGAAGGGACTATTGTGATACTAGCCGGAAGCGGCTGTCCGAAGGGACCATTTTGTTAATATGTCGGAAGCGGCATGTGTGTTAGATTGCATTATTTACTTAAAGAATGTGTGTTAGATTGCATCATTTACTTAAAGATTGTTTTGGAGACTTTGTGTATATGTTTATGTTTCTTCCAGCGAAGGCTGCAGGTATTGAGTTAGATTGTGATTTCTTCTCTCCTAAATCAAATTATGATTATGATTTGTTACCACCTTACATACTCAGTACATTGTCCGTGCTGACGTCCTTTTGCCTGGGGACGCTGCGTTCATGCCCGCAGCCCCAGATTGTTTGGCAGGTTAAGTATATAGCTAGGATGCTTGGACGTCAGCTGGGATTGGCAAGTTCCACCTCATTCTGGAGCTGTGCTGAGTCATGTATAGATACGTATGATTACGGGTATGTCAGGGCCCTGTCCTGACTCATAGTGTTCAGTTTACTCCTTAGAGACTTCTGCAGACAGTGTCCTCTGGTATGTTTGTCGAGATGTCGACAAAGTGATATCAGTTGAGTCATTTATGGATTTTAAAAGAGTATGTATTTTCGATGATTTAGATTGGTCTAAAGTACTTATTGATTGAAATTTTTCATAACCGTTATAGACATAATGATTTCTATTTGGAAAATTTTATATTCTTCAAAGTTTTTGAAATGACAGGTTTTAATAGAACGAATGTCTAAGGGTTCGCTCGACTCTGATGAGAGTCGGGTGCCCGTGATGCCCTATCAAGATGAGGGTGTGACAAAGTGGTATCAGAGCAGGTCGTCCTAGGGGTTGTCTGCTAAGTCGTGTCTAGTAGAGTCTTGTTTATCGGTGTGTTGTGCACCGCATCTATAAACAGGAGGCTACGAGACATTAATAGGGTGTCATTCTTTCCTTCATATCTATGATCGTGCGATAGATCCCAGTCGTAGGAAATGAAATTCCTTATACTAACATTTGATTTCAGCAAAAGAATGATATCGACAAAAGAAAGCAACCGATGATATTGGAAGCTACACAATACGCAAGTAAGTTATGGTACGAAAGAGGCGTGTCGGATAAGGTAAGAATATTGGAATATGATTGAAATGTGAGATTGGAGGATGAAAGAGAATGTGGATAGAAAAGTACAACAGAACAGATAGTTAGAGGTTCAGGTACGTCTCAAGGTGCGATATGTGAGGTAAGACCCTACACCTTTATACTTTTTCTGGAAATTGGGAGCCCTGTGTGGCTGTGATACGATATGATATATGTGTATATATGTTGGCCCTGTGAGGCATTGTTGGTCTTTCCTGCGTGCAGGTTCTGGGATAGTAAGAAATACAGAGGAAACTCTGCCCAAATTTTCCCAGGAATAAGAAAAAAAAAAGAATGAAATATAGGTTCATGATGTGCCTTGAAAGTTGATACCGATAAGGCAAGATCAATTAGAAAAAGGTGAAGGGTTAGGTACGCCTAGTCCACAGGATGTAATTAAAACATAGTAAGAATCGCGAATAAGATTAAGAAGTGTTACGTTATAGGATGGATTACAAACAGGATGTAATGTGAATACCATAAGGATTGTTATAGAAGTGAGTGAAGCCTAGCAAGGAAGTAACTAGAGGATATGATGTGATTAGTGTGAAACGGGAAAGCAAATGTAAAATAAGAAAGACTTACAAAGTTCTATAGGGAAAGTTCAGAATAAAAGTCAAGTGGTAACGAAAGTGAAAGCGAACACACGAAGAGAAGGAGTCAAGTTAAGACTAAGCGCTCAAGGAAGAAAGTAAGATTTCAACGGAAGAGCTCGCAATACAACTGACAACGGACTGCGAAGTAAGAGAAGGGTGAAGGCAATGACGTGGAATTATTATCTCGGGAAGTAACATAAAGAAGAAATATTACTGGAATGACTATGTAAAGACCTGGAGTACGTTATAATGGATTAAAGCGAATCGACCAATGAAAGAGGCACGTGAGGAGCATAATTAAATAAGAGAACACTTGAGTAAGTATTGGGAGTTCAGGACCAGTTTAACATTCGAGGACGAATGTTCTAAAGGGGGGAAGGATGTTATACCCCGTATTTTTATACGTCAAATTATTCATAAGTTAATCGACATAAGTTAAGGATGGGATTATTTTGGGATATGTAATAGGAAATTTTAATTAGTGCACGAGTGTTTATAAGTTTCAACTAGTATGAAAATATTAATGGAGATTAAGGATTTATTTAACTATGATTAAATTATTAAGTGGCACATATTGATTAATTAAAGTTAACCAAGTAAATTAGTGGGACATGTGTCAATGTTACGGCTATATATATATAGCCATAAGATGACTCACAATACACCATTTTCATTCACAAAATTCATCCATCCAAATAGAGTTAGTGAGAGAAGCTCTCAAACTTAAAGAAAGAGAGAGAGTCACGGCTGCACTGTTCACGCGCCACAGTTCACACTGCCACTATTCACGGCGGCGCACTGTTCACGGCCGCCACTGTTCACGGCCAGCCTTGTTAAAAAAAATTGATTAAATCTCCAAGGTGATTTAAATGTCCCAAAGGAAGCGGCAAGTTAGGATTTAAATTGAAGAAAGAAGAGGCGGTGCAATTGGTGCAAGCGAGTGTAGAAATTGGTTTGATTGTGGTTGTTGTTAGATTTTCAGAACCACTCCAAAGGGGGTGCGAGATTTTACTATTTCATTTCATTTACGACTTATGTTTACTTTCCATATCATTATTATTATGCCGAAAGCGGCATGCCCGAAGGGGCCAGGATCATTATTATTATGCCGGAAGCGGCATGCCCGAAGGGGCCATCATTATTAAGCCGGAAGCGGCTGCCGAAGGGGCCATCATCATTATTAAGCCGGAAGCGGCTGCCCGAAGGGGCCATCATTATTATGCCGGAAGCGGCCGTCCGAAGGGACTATTGTGATACTAGCCGGAAGCGGCTGTCCGAAGGGACCATTTTGTTAATATGTCGGAAGCGGCATGTGTGTTAGATTGCATTATTTACTTAAAGAATGTGTGTTAGATTGCATCATTTACTTAAAGATTGTTTTGGAGACTTTGTGTATATGTTTATGTTTCTTCCAGCGAAGGTTGCAGGTATTGAGTTAGATTGTGATTTCTTCTCTCCTAAATCAAATTATGATTATGATTTGTTACCACCTTACATACTCAGTACATTATCCGTGCTGACGTCCTTTTGCCTGGGGACACTGCGTTCATGCCCGCAGCCCCAGATTGTTTGGCAGGTTAAGTATATAGCTAGGATGCTTGGACGTCAGCTGGGATTGGCAAGTTCGACCTCATTCTGGAGCTGTGCTGAGTCATGTATAGATACGTATGATTACGGGTATGTCAGGGCCCTGTCCTGACTCATAGTGTTCAGTTTACTCCTTAGAGACTTCTGCAGACAGTGTCCTGTGGTATGTTTGTCGAGATGTCGACAAAGTGATATCAGTTGAGTCATTTATGGATTGTAAAAGAGTATGTATTTTCGATGATTTAGATTGGTCTAAAGTACTTATTGATTGAAATTTTTCATAACCGTTATAGACATAATGATTTCTATTTGGAAAATTTTATATTTTTCAAAGTTTTTGAAATGACAGGTTTTAATAGAACGAATGTCTAAGGGTTCGCTCGACTCTGACGAGAGTCGGGTGCCCGTCATGCCCTATCAAGATGAGGGTGTGACAAAGTGGTATCAGAGCAGGTCGTCCTAGGGGTTGTCTGCTAAGTCGTGTCTAGTAGAGTCTTGTTTATCGGTGTGTTGTGCACCACATCTATAAACAGGAGGCTACGAGACATTAATAGGGTGTCATTCTTTCCTTCATATCTATGATCGTGCGATAGAGCCCACTCGTAGGAAATGAAATTCCTTATACTAACATTTGATTTCAGCAAAAGAATGATATCGACAAAAGAAAGCAACCGATGATATTGGAAGCTACACAATACGCAAGTAAGTTATGGTACGAAAGAGGCGTGTCGGATAAGGTAAGAATATTGGAATATGATTGAAATGTGAGATTGGAGGATGAAAGAGAATGTGGATAGAAAAGTACAACAGAACAGATAGTTAGAGGTTCAGGTACGTCTCAAGGTGCGATATGTGAGGTAAGTCCCGACACCTTTATACTTTTTCTGGAAATTGGGAGCCCTGTGTGGCTGTGATACGATATGATATATGTGTATATATGTTGGCCCTGTGAGGCATTGTTGGTCTTTCCTGCGTGCAGGTTCTGCGATAGTAAGAAATACAGAGGAAACTCTGCCCAAATTTTCCCAGGAATAAGAAAAAAAAAAGAATGAAATATAGGTTCATGATGTGCCTTGAAAGTTGATACCGATAGGGCAAGATCAATTAGAAAAAGGTGAAGGTTTAGGTACGCCTAGTCCACAGGATGTAATTAAAACATAGTAAGAATCGCGAATAAGATTAAGAAGTGTTACGTTATAGGATGGATTACAAACAGGATGTAATGTGAATACCATAAGGATTGTTATAGAAGTGAGTGAAGCCTAGCAAGGAAGTAACTAGAGGATATGATGTGATTAGTGTGAAACGGGAAAGCAAATGTAAAATAAGAAAGACTTACAAAGTTCTATAGGGAAAGTTCAGAATAAAAGTCAAGTGGTAACGAAAGTGAAAGCGAACACACGAAGAGAAGGAGTCAAGTTAAGACTTAGCGCTCAAGGAAGAAAGTAAGATTTCAACGGAAGAGCTCGCAATACAACTGACAACGGACTGCGAAGTAAGAGAAGGGTGAAGGCAATGACGTGGAATTATTATCTCGGGAAGTAACATAAAGAAGAAATATTACTGGAATGACTATGTAAAGACCTGGAGTACGTTATAATGGATTAAAGCGAATCGACCAATGAAAGAGGCACGTGAGGAGCATAATTAAATAAGAGAACACTTGAGTAAATATTGGGAGTTCAGGACCAGTTTAACATTCGACGACGAATGTTCTAAAGGGGGGAAGGATGTTATACCCCGTATTTTTATACGTCAAATTATTCATAAGTTAATCGACATAAGTTAAGGATGGGATTATTTTGGGATATGTAATAGGAAATTTTAATTCTCAATTTTAATTAGTGCACGAGTGTTTATAAGTTTCAACTAGTATGAAAATATTAATGGAGATTAGGGATTTATTTAACTATGATTAAATTATTAAGTGGCACATATTGATTAATTAAAGTTAAACAAGTAAATTAGTGGGACATGTGTCAATGTTATGGGCTATATATATATAGCCATAAGATGACTCATAATACACCATTTTCATTCAAAAAATTCAGCCATCAAAATAGAGTTAGTGAGAGAATCTCTCAAACTTAAAGAAAGAGAGAGAGTCACGGATGCACGGTTCACGCGCCACTGTTCACACTGCCACTATTCACGGCGACGCACTGTTCACGGCCGCCACTGTTCACGGCCAGCCTTGTTAAAAAAAATTGATTAAATCTCCAAGGTGATTTAAATGTCCCAAAGGAAGCGGCAAGTTAGGATTTAAATTGAAGAAAGAAGAGGCGGTGCAATTGGTGCAAGCGAGTGTAGAATTTGCTCCGATTAAATTAAGGTAAGATCTTCTCACTTTATGGTATAGTGGATTAATGGTGTGGTAATGGAAAGATTAAAATTGTATGAAGTGGAATTGGAAGTAAGAAAATTGCATGATTAAGTGTTGGTGTTGAAATGGACAGAATTGAAGTTGTTTAAGTTAGAAATTGGTTTGATTGTGGTTGTTGTTATTATTGTTGTGAATTCTGTGTTAAAAGTAAAAGGTTATGTATGTTGATGTTGAATTATAAATTGAGTCGTGTAAGGGGAGTGTTTTGAGTAAGAATGATGAATTGATTTTAGTAGCATTATGGAGGAATTAAATGATTAAATTTAAAGTTGTGTTATTTAATGGACATGTTGTTATCCTTGCTGAATTGAAAGAATTGAGGGTATGATTATGTTCATATGATTATTGTTGTTGTTATCGTGGATTATGTGATGAGAATGAAGGAATTTAATGGTTAGAGTTGGAGTTAAATTTGTTGTGGGTTGTTGTAGGGATTATAATGATAATAATGTGGTTTACTTGCATATGGATAGATGATGCAGTTGTGGTTTAGCTGCGGTAGTATTTCATTAAATTTGCTGCAAAGATTGCATGAAATAGTGTATAAGTAGTGTATGTGGGCTGCTTGGTGTATTGTAGGTGTTCGGTAGAATTTCGGGCATCTTTATGTTATAGTTGGGGGCTGTTTTGATATGTTGTTGTTCTTATTGAATTAAAAAGAATTGAAGATATGGTTGTGCATATATATTGTTGTTGGTATTTCTGTGTCAACAGGAGAGTAATTGGAAATTCGGGATAGGCGAATATATAGGGGAGGTGCTGCCCGATTTTCGTCAAGTCTTTAGATAATAGAAAGCCTTAAAACAAATATATGTGAACTAATGGATAAGTTCTATAAGGAATGGGCTATGGAATTGTGAACCAGAAAATGTAGTTACTAATGACAACGTTACTTTATATAAATAGGCTAAAAGAGCGACGAGGTGAAAAGGATTCGCGAATAAGCGCTAAAGGTATGTTAAGTCTATTCCTTCTTTCATTTTGGCATGATCCTTGTTGTTATTCATTCTATAAGTACTCCATATGATTCCATTCTTAGACGAGTAAGGTCTAAATGTTTCTTGTGATGGTTTATTGATATTGTACTCCTATTCTGTTCCGAAGGGAACACCCATAAGGTGCCAGTTGAAATGTGTATAAGGTTTTACTAATGATTTCGAGGAAATTAGTTTTATACTAAACGAAACATAAAGTTAGATTTTCAAAACCACTCCAAAGGGGGTGCGAGATTTTACTATTTCATTTCATTTACGACTTATGTTTACTTTCCATATCATTGTTATTATGCCGAAAGCGGCATGCCCGAAGGGGCCAGGATCATTATTATTATGCCAGAAGCGGCATGCCCGAAGGGGCCATCATTATTAAGTCGGAAGCGGCTGCCGAAGGGGCCATCATCATTATTAAGCCGGAAGTGGCTGCCCGAAGGGGCCATCATTATTATGCCGGAAGCGGCCGTCCGAAGGGACTATTGTGATACTAGCCGGAAGCGGCTGTCCGAAGGGACCATTTTGTTAATATGTCGGAAGCGGCATGTGTGTTAGATTGCATTATTTACTTAAAGAATGTGTGTTAGATTGCATCATTTACTTAAAGATTGTTTTGGAGACTTTGTGTATATGTTTATGTTTCTTCCAGCGAAGGCTGCAGGTATTGAGTTAGATTGTGATTTCTTCTCTCCTAAATCAAATTATGATTATGATTTGTTACCACCTTACATACTTAGTACATTGTCCGTGCTGACGTCCTTTTGCCTGGGGATGCTGCGTTCATGCCCGCAGCCCCAGATTGTTTGGCAGGTTAAGTATATAGCTAGGATGCTTGGACGTCAGCTGGGATTGGCAAGTTCCACCTCATTCTGGAGCTGTGCTGAGTCATGTATAGATACGTATGATTACGGGTATGTCAGGGCCCTGTCCTGACTCATAGTGTTCAGTTTACTCCTTAGAGACTTCTGCAGACAGTGTCCTGTGGTATGTTTGTCGAGATGTCGACAAAGTGATATCAGTTGAGTCATTTATGGATTTTAAAAGAATATGTATTTTCGATGATTTAGATTGGTCTAAAGTACTTATTGATTGAAATTTTTCATAACCGTTATAGACATAATGATTTCTATTTGGAAAATTTTATATTCTTCAAAGTTTTTGAAATGACAGGTTTTAATAGAACGAATGTCTAAGGGTTCGCTCGACTCTGATGAGAGTCGGGTGCCCGTCATGCCCTATCAAGATGAGGGTGTGACAAAGTGGTATCAGAGCAGGTCGTCGTAGGGGTTATCTGCTAAGTCGTGTCTAGTAGAGTCTTGTTTATCGGTGTGTTGTGCACCGCATCTATAAACAGGAGGCTACGAGACATTAATAGGGTGTCATTCTTTCCTTCATATCTATGATCGTGCGATAGAGCCCAGTCGTAGGAAATGAAATTCCTTATACTAACATTTGATTTCAGCAAAAGAATGATATCGACAAAAGAAAGCAACCGATGATATTGGAAGCTACACAATACGCAAGTAAGTTATGGTACGAAAGAGGCGTGTCGGATAAGGTAAGAATATTGGAATATGATTGAAATGTGAGATTGGAGGATGAAAGAGAATGTGGATAGAAAAGTACAACAGAACAGATAGTTAGAGGTTCAGGTACGTCTCAAGGTGCGATATGTGAGGTAAGACCCGACACCTTTATACTTTTTCTGGAAATTGGGAGCCCTGTGTGGCTGTGATACGATATGATATATGTGTATATATGTTGGCCCTGTGAGGCATTGTTGGTCTTTCCTGCGTGCAGGTTCTGGGATAGTAAGAAATACAGAGGAAACTCTGCCCAAATTTTCCCAGGAATAAGAAAAAAAAAAGAATGAAATATAGGTTCATGATGTGCCTTGAAAGTTGATACCGATAGGGCAAGATCAATTAGAAAAAGGTGAAGGGTTAGGTACGCCTAATCCACAGGATGTAATTAAAACATAGTAAGAATCGCGAATAAGATTAAGAAGTGTTACGTTATAGGATGGATTACAAACAGGATGTAATGTGAATACCATAAGGATTGTTATAGAAGTGAGTGAAGCCTAGCAAGGAAGTAACTAGAGGATATGATGTGATTAGTGTGAAACGGGAAAGCAAATGTAAAATAAGAAAGACTTACAAAGTTCTATAGGGAAAGTTCAGAATAAAAGTCAAGTGGTAACGAAAGTGAAAGCGAACACACGAAGAGAAGGAGTCAAGTTAAGACTAAGCGCTCAAGGAAGAAAGTAAGATTTCAACGGAAGAGCTCGCAATACAACTGACAACGGACTGCGAAGTAAGAGAAGGGTGAAGGCAATGACGTGGAATTATTATCTCGGGAAGTAACATAAAGAAGAAATATTACGGGAATGACTATGTAAAGACCTGGAGTACGTTATAATGGATTAAAGCGAATCGACCAATGAAAGAGGCACGTGAGGAGCATAATTAAATAAGAGAACACTTGAGTAAATATTGGGAGTACAGGACCAGTTTAACATTCGAGGACGAATGTTCTAAAGGGGGGAAGGATGTTATACCCCGTATTTTTATACGTCAAATTATTCATAAGTTAATCGACATAAGTTAAGGATGGGATTATTTTGGGATATGTAATAGGAAATTTTAATTAGTGCACGAGTGTTTATAAGTTTCAACTAGTATGAAAATATTAATGGAGATTAGGGATTTATTTAACTATGATTAAATTATTAAGTGGCACATATTGATTAATTAAAGTTAACCAAGTAAATTAGTGGGACATGTGTCAATGTTATGGGCTATATATATATAGCCATAAGATGACTCATAATACACCATTTTCATTCACAAAATTCAGCCATCAAAATAGAGTTAGTGAGAGAATCTCTCAAACTTAAAGAAAGAGAGAGAGTCACGGATGCACTGTTCACGCGCCACTGTTCACACTGCCACTATTCACGGCGGCGCACTGTTCACGGCCAGCCTTGTTAAAAAAAATTGATTAGATCTCCAAGGTGATTTAAATGTCCCAAAGGAAGCGGCAAGTTAGGATTTAAATTGAAGAAAGAAGAGGCGGTGCAATTGGTGCAAGCGAGTGTAGAATTTGCTCCGATTAAATTAAGGTAAGATCTTCTCACTTTATGGTATAGTGGATTAATGGTGTGGTAATGGAAAGATTAAAATTGTATGAAGTGCAATTGGAAGTAAGAAAATTGCATGATTAAGTGTTGGTGTTGAAATGGACAGAATTGAAGTTGTTTAAGTTAGAAATTGGTTTGATTGTGGTTGTTGTTATTATTGTTGTGAATTCTGTGTTAAAAGTAAAAGGTTATGTATGTTGATGTTGAATTATAAATTGAGCCGTGTAAGGGGAGTGTTTTGAGTAAGAATGATGAATTGATTTTAGTAGCATTATGGAGGAATTAAATGATTAAATTTAAAGTTGTGTTATTTTATGGACATGTTGTTATCCTTGCTGAATTGAAAGAATTGAGGGTATGATTATGTTCATATGATTATTGTTGTTGTTATCATGGATTATGTGATGAGAATGAAGGAATTTAATGGTTAGAGTTGGAGTTAAATTTGTTGTGGGTTGTTGTAGGGATTATAATGATAATAATGTGGTTTACTTGCATATGGATAGATGATGCAGTTGTGGTGTAGCTGCGGTAGTATTTCATTAAATTTGCTCAAAAGATTGCATGAAATAGTGTATAAGTAGTGTATGTGGGCTGCTTGGTGTATTGTAGGTGTTCGGTAGAATGTCGGGCATCTTTATGTTATAGTTGGGGGCTGTTTTGATATGTTGTTGTTCTTATTGAATTAAAAAGAATTGAAGATATGGTTGTGCATATATATTGTTGTTGGTATTTCTGTGTCAACAGGAGAGTAATTGGAAATTCGGGATAGGCGAATATATAGGGGAGGTGCTGCCCGATTTTCGTCAAGTCTTTAGATAATAGAAAGCCTTAAAACAAAAATATGTGAACTAATGGATAAGTTCTATAAGGAATGGGCTATGGAATTGTGAACCAGAAAATGTAGTTACTAACGACAACGTTACTTTATATAAATAGGCTAAAAGAGCGACGAGGTGAAAAGGATTCGCGAATAAGCGCTAAAGGTATGTTAAGGCTATTCCTTCTTTCATTTTGGCATGATCCTTGTTGTTATTCATTCTATAAGTACTCCATATGATTCCATTCTTAGACGAGTAAGGTCTAAATGTTTCTTGTGATGGTTTATTGATATTGTACTCCTATTCTGTTCCGAAGGGAACACCCATAAGGTGCCAGTTGAAATGTGTATAAGGTTTTACTAATGATTTCGAGGAAATTAGTTTTATACTAAACGAAACATAAAGTTAGATTTTCAAAACCACTCCAAAGGGGGTGCGAGATTTTACTATTTCATTTCATTTACGACTTATGTTTACTTTCCATATCATTATTATTATGCCGCAAGCGGCATGCCCGAAGGGGCCAGGATCATTATTATTATGCCAGAAGCGGCATGCCCGAAGGGGCCATCATTATTAAGCCGGAAGCGGCTGCCGAAGGGGCCATCATCATTATTAAGCCGGAAGCGGCTGCCCGAAGGGGCCATCATTATTATGCCGGAAGCGGCCGTCCGAAGGGACTATTGTGATACTAGCCGGAAGCGGCTGTCCGAAGGGACCATTTTGTTAATATGTCGGAAGCGGCATGTGTGTTAGATTGCATTATTTACTTAAAGAATGTGTGTTAGATTGCATCATTTACTTAAAGATTGTTTTGGAGACTTCGTGTATATGTTTATGTTTCTTCCAGCGAAGGCTGCAGGTATTGAGTTAGATTGTGATTTCTTCTCTCCTAAATCAAATTATGATTATGATTTGTTACCACCTTACATACTCAGTACATTGTCCGTGCTGACGTCCTTTTGCCTGGGGACACTGCGTTCATGCCCGCAGCCCCAGATTGTTTGGCATGTTAAGTATATAGCTAGGATGCTTGGACGTCAGCTGGGATTGGCAAGTTCCACCTCATTCTGGAGCTGTGCTGAGTCATGTATAGATACGTATGATTACGGGTATGTCAGGGCCCTTTCCTAACTCATAGTGTTCAGTTTACTCCTTAGAGACTTCTGCAGACAGTGTCATGTGGTATGTTTGTCGAGATGTCGACAAAGTGATATCAGTTGAGTCATTTATGGATTTTAAAAGAGTATGTATTTTCGATGATTTAGATTGGTCTAAAGTACTTATTGATTGAAATTTTTCATAACCAATATAGACATAATGATTTCTATTTGGAAAATTTTATATTCTTCAAAGTTTTTGAAATGACAGGTTTTAATAGAGCGAATGTCTAAGGGTTCGCTCGACTCTGATGAGAGTCGGGCGCCCGTCATGCCCTATCAAGATGAGGGTGTGACAGTCTGAGCACAACATTCCATCCTCAAAGCGACGGACAGGCCGAGCGCACTATACCGACGTTGGAAGATATGTTGCGGGCCTGTGTTATTGACTTCAGAGGCAGCTGGGATGATCACTTGCCATTGATTGAGTTTGCTTATAATAGCAGTTACCATTCCAGCATCCAGATGGCTCCGTACGAGGCTTTGTATGGCAGGAAATGCAGATCACCAATCGGCTGGTTTGATATTGGCGAGACAGAGTTGATTGGCCCAGATATGATCCAGCAGGCAGTTGATAAGGTGAAACTTATCCGGGAGCGACTATTGGCAGCCCAGAGTCGACAGAAATCATACGCAGATAAGCGACGTCGACCGTTGGAATTCCAGGTAGGAGATTGGGTATTCCTGAAGGTATCGCCTATGAAAGGCGTGATGCGGTTCGGCAGAAAGGGTAAGCTCAGTCCGCGTTATATTGGGCCTTATCCGATTGTTAGAAAAATAAAAAATGTCGCCTATGAGTTAGATCTGCCATCTGATTTGGAAGCGGTACATCTGGTATTCCATGTATCTATGCTCCGCAAATGCATTGGTGACCCTTCCAGAATATTTCCTGCGGATGACATTCAGGTGACGGAGCAGTTATCTTACGAGGAGCAGTCCGTAGCAATTTTGGACCGCCAGGTAAGAAAGCTCCGAAACAAAGATGTAGCCTCTGTTAAGGTGCTGTGGCGTAACAATAATAGGGAGGAAATGACCTGGGAGGCCGAAGAGGAAATGAAGAAGAAATATCCTCATTTGTTCCCTATGCCCACAGGTAATCTCAAATCTTTACCTAATTATATTCGATAATGAATGTATGCCATTTATGCTGACCATAAACAGAAACTCCCCCGAAGCCTTTTCAGACCCTATAAGATTAATTTAACATTCGAGGACGAATGTTCTAAAGGGGGGGAGGATGTTATATCCCGTGTTTTCACACGTTGGAAAAATTTGAAAATATTCTTGACTTGTAAGAAATAAGGTCATAATTAATTTTTATTTGACATTGGAGTTGTGTATGAAAGAATATTAATGTGGAAGTGTCGAATAAGGCCAAGGGCAAATTTGGAATTTTGGAAATTAATTTCGGGAATTACAAAACGTGGACTATAAGTCATTGGGCCAAGAATAATGGAAAAAAAATGAGGCCCAAAGATTCTAGGGGTGGCCGGCCAAGCCAATGGCCCAAACCCATGTTTTATTTAATTTCTCCATGTGATTAATTAACTTAAGGGACCATGTTATATATATCATCTTATCCCTTAGAAAGTTCAAGAACATTAGAAGACAAGAAAACAAAACAAGAGAGAGCAAGAAGAAGAAGGGTTCGGGTTTTGCTTGGAAATTTCACCACCAAATATCTTGCCTTAAAAATTATTCTCTTGTTGGATTTTCACTAATTCAAAGTCACTTTACAACTTGGTATAGTTGGTTTGGAGAGAGAAGCACTCAATTCTTCAAGGTGACCATTCATTCAAGTGAAGAAGAGGGAGTAAAAAGGTAAGAATTCACCCCTTATTCTTGTGTTATGATGTTTTGTTTGTGTTGTAGTATGTGGAAATGTGTTGATTGCATGAAGAAATAGAAGTTTGCAAAGTGGGTGTGTGGTATATATGTGTAGCCGTGTGTATGCATGCATTGTACACCAATGAATAATTGAAATTATGTTGTATTCTAATTGTGAATGTGATGGAATTCATATTGAGAATGAAAGTTGAATAAAATTGGATGAATTGGCAAAAAGAGCATTTGGCCGTGTGGTATGGAGTTGTATGGAATGAAATGGATTAAGTTTGTTTAGTGTGTTAGTTGTGTTATTGTGATTCTTGCAATGTGAATGAAAGTAAAATGATATGAGTTTGCTTTGAAATGAAATGTCGAAACTTATGTCGCTTTAGTACGATTTTACGACGTTGTGAAAATGAAAATGTTAGGGTATAAGTTATGATGATCATTGATGGATTTGGAAGATGGAAACAGGTTATGAATATGTATGCCAAAGATTAGAAGTTTTGGACGAGTTAGGACTTTGTCGGAAAGTTTGTATATTATGTATATCGTATGTATAATTTGAGGAAACGATATGAAACGCTTCTAAACTATGTTGTGATGATCTAGTTTGATAATGAATGCGAAATCATTGAAATTGGTTTGGGAATTGAAGTTGAAATGAAGGTTATGGCATTATGTCGGCAAGAAGAACCAGTTGTGCCATATTGTGTTTCTAGTGTTTGTTGTTGATGTTGATGTTCTTGTTTGGATTGTTGTTGATGATTTTGAGCCGAGTTGAATTCTCGGGGGTGCTATATGTATAGGGGAAGTGATGCCGAAATTTCGGTAAACAAATATGAGTTGAATTGAATTCGTAGCATCTATAACTTACAATTGGTAAATATGACCATTTGCAGATTTTCGACGAAACGGGGAGTGAGCTTGGATAGGCTTAAAAAGCTCAAAAGGTATGTAAAGCTACCCCGATCCTTCTTTTGGCATGCCTAATTGTATTAGAATCGAATTCGGGCCTCGAAAGACTTTCTGCCCATCGGAATCCGCAATTGAAAATCTCGCTTTTTCCTTCAGTAAGATTGAGCCCTTTTGGTTTGTATTCTTGAAAATCATGCAAACTTTCCCTAAACTACTTGGAAAGCTATAGAACGTCCGTAGAACCTTTGTAGGTGACCCCATATGTTTAAAATACGTAATTTGAGCCCACCACCTTGCTTGTCCCGAGGTGGGCCCGCTATTCCCGGTTTCGCCCTTATTGTACTTAAGTCCTATTTTCGAGCGGTTTTTGAAAGAAATGTTTTGACTACCATTCTAATTACCTAACAAACATTGTTTTAAATATTCCATTAAGTCTGATAAATTGTTTTGACACTCGAAACAACTTCAGAAAGGTTATACTCTGTAATTCATCATGATATCCGAAACTCGTTTACTATGATCCCTTCCGACTTCATTGGATCGGTTTGTCTTTGATATGCCTCATCTAGTCTATGGAAACATTTATGATATTTTAATTGCATTAGTCTCTCACTACTCCACTCGTGGATGCCCCAATGTTTCCCACACTGAGCCCGGGCCAGGATATGTTGTCAAGCGTGATCCTCTGCATTGTTCGCCGTGCCTCGATGTGAGGGGGCAGGTATATGCGTACATGGGTCTGTGGAGTATGATGTGCCATGTCCGCTTTTCTGATATGATTTGCTATGGCCATTTGATATGACATATTATGTTCGGGGTTATGCCCCTATTCTGATTCTTCTGTGTTGTGGCACCAGCGTCGGGAGGGTGGCCACGTTCTGTCTGCCGAGTCCCTTAGCAGGGGCCGGATTTGATATGACATATGTTTCTGTACACACTCTGCATGTTTTGAAAATATGTATCTGATACTTTGGATTTTCTGTTTACTTTCTGTACGTTCTGTACCAGTTATGATTTTGTCTCTGTAATTCAGGCTTTACATATTCAGTACATATTTCGTACTGACCCCCTTTCTTCGGGGGCTGCGTTTTCATGCCGCGCAGGTACCGACGACAGGTTTGCAGATCCGCCCGCTTAGGATCTTATTCTGCTATTTTGGGGCGCTCTTTTATTCAGAGCCCATCTTTTGGTACAGTCTGTCATTACTGTATATGTATATTCTCGTTCATGGGTACGGCGGGGCCCTGTCCCGTCATATGATTCTGTAGGTCTGTTTAGAGGTCTGTGGACATGTTTGTGGGTTGGGGTCTTTCTGTACAGATGCGGGTATATGTTGTGTTTGGGCGATCCCATTCGCCGCGGCGGATGGTCCGCATATGTTTAAATGTTGTTTCGTTGGCCTTGTGTGGTCTTCTGTTGGTATTTTCTATGTGCAGGGTTATTTTGGATAGTCTGTAAAACAAAGGAAACTCTGCCGAAATTTTTCTGGAAATTATCTAACTTCGAAATACAACCTTGTCGGCTTCTGCTATATACTTGAATGCGTGTTGATAAAATCGAGATAGCTTTTGATAAATGTGTTTGGGTGCCCAGATCGGGCACTAGTCACGGCCTACGGGGTTGGGTCATGACACATCAAGACCCATAGCTCAATTCATACTATTTCTCAAAATGACACTATTCCATAATCATGACTCATTTTTCTATACCCTTCTACAATCCAAGTATTTCAACTCTTAACTACCTTAAACAACATAGAAATATCATGAATCTTACCTTAAATGTTGTACGAACAAGCTTTAGTTGATAATACTCTCCACTTTGAGCAAAACCCTAGTTTATCTCCATTTGGATTTCTTGACCTTGGATGATCTTGATGGTTTTCTTGCACTTGATTCCCTTGATTTATGTTGATCACCAAATATCCTTGAATTCTTATGGAATATATGTAGAGAGATGTTCTAGAGAGAAGGGTGTGATGTAGAAGTGAAATGAAATAAGCCTTGGTCCCTTTATTTAATGACTTAAAAATCTGATTTGAAGTGCACAGTGGACGTAAACTTGGTTTACGGTCCGTATTCAAGTTTACGGACAGTCCTTCGTGGTCGTATTTAATCATAACAGAACCAGAAATTCAGGCTGGGACATGGTGATTGACGATCATGGTTTACGGGCCGTAAACCACTTTACTGTCCGTATTCCAGGTCGTATTTAACCATTTGATCATTTGGCAGAAAGTTTGAAGTTTTGGAAGCCACAATACGACATGGCAGATTACGGACCGTATACCACTTTACGATCCGTATTTCATTTTACGACCACTGGCCAAAGTGCAAATCTGCAACTTTTCTCATTTTCAGAACCTATAATTATTCATTATGGAGCATAGCCTATCTCTTATTGCAATTGCCTTCGGAATCTTACTTAGGGTCGTCAAATGTTATTTCTTACTCATGAAAATGTCAGATACTCGTACTCCTCGCGGGTCCATTCACTTGGGCAAAAATGGAGGATTTTTCCGAGGTGTAACATTCAATTAGAGCTTAAGTGCATTCGTAAAACACTCCATTCGAAGTATCCATGGAAAAATCTATGCACTCCTAAAAACGTGAACATGAACATGGTTGGATTTAATCCATGGATGTCAAAAACATGACTTGTATATAGTTTAACATACATCATATGATGTGTTTGCATGAGGCATAGAAAACATGTAAAATCGTTGGAGTAAAGTAACATGGGGTAGACTTGAGTTTACATGGATGACAGATAGAATGATGGAAATGCAAAAAACATTCATGAATATAAATACTGAAATATATTTGAACCTGACATGTGTTGCTATAATTTCATAAGAAAACATGTATCTAGGGTTTATCAAGAAATGATACCAAACACCCTAGAAATCCGAGGAAAACATGGCTTATGAATCAAACGTAGTGTGGGGAAGAACAAAGATATTCCCACACGTAGATTGAAGCCCTACATACCTCTAAACGCTCCAATCTAGCGAACTAGGTTGCCTCTCTGACGAAGAACTCAAAAACCTTAGCTTTGAATGCTTGAGAAGATTTTCCTTGGAAATCCTATATTTTGGTTGAAGAATCATGTCACAAATCATGAATTAATGTTAGAATTGCCTAGAAATCCTTAGAGCGGTCTTATCTTGACATAGGAGCATCAAGAGAGGAGAAAAACAGCTGCTTAGGGCTTTAAAACGAAGTTGGAACGTGAAAAATGACATAAAGTTATCTAATGGTCGCATTTATAGGCCTGGGGAAAAGTCCTCCTTAGCTCATCGAGCGAGTTCTAAGGTGAGCTCCCAGCTCACTTTGGGCATCACCGATACTCGCTTTAGGGCATGCTAAGCATGCTTCAATAAAATGGGCATAAATCTTTGTACGAATATCCGTTTGACCTGATCCATATATCGATGGAAAGGTATTTCAAAAGGTTACAACTTTAATGAAGGGAGTTTTCCCAAATTCCCAACTAATAATTGAGTTATACTCACTTGAAGTGAGACCTTGTGCAAATTCACATAAAAACATGCTCTATAGAGTAGCTTCCAGCTTTACTTTGTCCTAAGACTCTACTTATGCCTTCATTAGGTTTCAAAACCCTTTCTACACTTCTCAAATTTGTTCTATTATACCTCCATCTTACGAGTCAAACCTTAGCCCAAAAGTATGGGGTGTTAAATTCTCTCCCCTTGGGATCATTCATCCTGGAATGATGGTCGTGCCTAGAAATGGGACTAATTCTGGATTTCTATTGAAATGTTGGCAGAGTTTCCTTTGTAGATAGGACTATCCTAAGATTTGTCAAACACCTGCCAACTAATAAGACCACAACACAGGCCTTACAGGGCATTATAATATGCAAGACATAACATAACAGGGTAATTGAAACATGGACGTGACTAATATGAATATGTGATTACTAATTGTCATGAACACTGATCTGACATAAACACATGGATATTGAGCTAAATGAATACATGAATACTATACATGGAATTTGGAAATGAATTTGTAGGCACGAATGACATGAGTACTAGAACACGAGCATGAACATGACATGATTACATGTGTCACAACCCGACCAGGGGCCGTGACGGGTACCCGGGGCTAACCACCGAGCACCACTCATTCTATTGCTCATCATAATCATAATACACTTCTTTAATATTCATATGCCCGTAATCATAGGAAAAATCATTTTTCATTTGGAAACATAATTACCTTATATACATAAGCCTTCTGGCTATCAAATAATATATACATACGAGGAGAATCCGTGAGACCATATTACCCAGACATATGTATCTACGAGCCTCTACTAGAGTACTAGACATATGGACGGGACAAGATCCCATCGTGCCCAAAATACATACATACATACATACATACATATATATATATATATATATATATATATATATATATATATATATATATATATATATATATCAACTTCATACACGAATTATAGGAAAAATATATTTTAGATAGAAATATAAATGCTTTATATACATTCGCCTCTCGGCCATCAAAATAATATATGCACATAATAACATCTTGTGAGACCATCTAACCCACACTGCGTATCTACGAGCCTCTACTGACATACTGGATATATAGACGGAACAAGACTTCGTCGTTCCCAAAATATGCATATATACCAAAAGGAGAATCACAAGCACCTCCGAACAATGGAGTGCCCTCAATCAGCTGACAGCTACTAAGAATCTGGATCAAGCTCACCTCCCTGTCTTCCTGTGGGCATGAACACAGCGTCCAAAGAAAACGGACGTCAGTACGAATATTGTACTGAGTATGAGAGGCATAAACAATGAAGAAAGACAACAATAATATAATGAGAACATCAATATGAAACATCTGGATCTGAATGGCAATCATAAGAGAAGTAATGCATGCTGTCTTACTCATACTCATCATCATATCATATATGCATAATATTTAAGCTGCCCGTCCATATCGGAACGGTGTGATAATCAATAACATTAGCCCGCGTCCGGGGTACCATCTCATGCCACCCCCTAGTGGTGTCTGCCCATGCCAAAAGGTCATGGTGTATCCGTATAGCTGCCCGCCTTGGCGGTGACTGCCCGGCCAACTAGGCCCGGTGTGATGCAATCATGACATGCTTATCATAAAATACTTATAGTAATATGCTTATCAACATATACTTGTCATCATACATGCAATAATACTCTAGCACAACTGCATTCTATCGAGGTGACGTAAGGTCGTGGACCCTCGATTCCATTATGAACATATATGAGCATTCTGCCTCACCTTGAAGGAAATAATACATAAGGTGAGTGTGAGAAATAAATAACATCATTATCAACATGGCATCATCATATCATATCTCCTTATCTTATATGGACACTTATGGATATAGGCTTTTAGCTTTCCGGAATATAGGAATTCATGAAGAGGAAAGGAATTCATGCTATAGGATTCATGCCATTAGAAAGAAAGGACTAGCCTCACATACCTTTGTCGTTTAGCTAAGCTGTCGATCGCTTTCTCTCTTTAATGTCACGTCGCTACCTTCACGAAAGAATCTGTATTAACGTTAGCTAATCAACTTAAGGGAATACGTCACTATTTCTAGAGAAATTGGGCAGCACTTCCTTTATTTATACTACTTTTCCCATAGTCCATATCAACTCCCACGTCCATAACAACATTCACCATATTACAATCAACAACCATCATTTATATACGTTTATCACATTCCACCATTTTCCTCCAATTTTCCCACATTTGTTCTTATAACTCATTTTTGTGTTTTCGCACATTTAATACTTGTTTCACGATATAAACATCATTTATAACGTATTCATAATAACAACACATCATCATTCCTGATTCAATTCCACTATCATTCAATGGTGACACTATTCACCCATTCAAGACCCATTTACCATGTCTTTCTACAATTCAAGCTTCTTAGTCTTCTAATACCTTAAACAACATGATAAAGTCATGAAACTTACCTTGGATGATAGTTGAACAAGTCGTGAGGTGAAATGCTTCACTTGCACAAAACCTTAGTTCCACCTTTTATGGAATTTCTTGACTTAAATGATCCTTGAGGTGTTCCTTACACTTGGTTTTGGTGGATTGATGAAGTTTATCTTAATTCTTCACTTGAATTCTTGGTTTAGAAGAGTTTGGAATGTTATAGAGAGAGATTGGGTCGTGGAGTGAGAAGGAGGAATGAATAAAATGAACTTGGATCATTTTTTTATAAAATTGAAATCTGTCCCGATGCCATTATTGTTATATCCCGTATTCTCGCGTATTCGGAAAAATTTGAAATAATTTTTGATTTGTAAGGAATAAGGTTATTTGTTGATTTGAATTAGTATATATGTGGGTTGTTCATAAAAAGTATTGATGTGGAAACACGGAGGGAGGTCAAAGGCCAAATTGGAATTTTCGAAATTAGTTTCGGGAATTACAAAACGAGAATTTTAAGTCATTGGGCTCAAAAAAAAAAAGGAGAATTTTGGCCCAAAATGAGAAGGGTGGCCGGCCAACATGGCCTTGGCCCAACCCCTCATTTTAATTAATTTCCCATGTGTTATAATTTATATAAGTGAGCTCTATCCATTAGAAGATTCATGAAACATAAGAAAAACAAGGGAGCAAGAACAAGAGGAGAGGGGTTCGGCCCCCTCCAAAGAAAGAAAAAAAAATTCCAAGTCTATTCTTGATCCAAAAAAATCATAATTTTCTAGCAATATTACTAACTCATGGATGCTCTTCAAGATGGTATAATTTTTAAGTCAAGAAAGCACTTGTGTTGGCAAGTGGAAGTTTGAAGAAGTTGAAGAGAAAAGGTAAGAATTCATTCCATATTATTATGTTATGAAGGTTTGTTTGTGTTGTAGTGTATGGAAATGAGTAGAATTCATGAAAACATGGAAGTTTGCAAAGTGGGTATGGAATATGGTCCATGGCCGTGTATATATATACATTGTATGCCTATGGTGGATTGAATTTATGTTGTATTCTAGTTGTGCGTAGGATGGAATTCATATTGAGAATGAAAGTGGAAAGAATTTGGTTGAAGTTGGAAATGTATAGGTTGGCCGTGTGATATAGGGAATGGAATGGGAATGAATTAAATTTTGATTTAACATGTTAGTTGTGTTATTGTGATTCTTGCAATGTAAATGAAAGTAAAATGATATAAGTTTGCCTTAGGATGGAATGTAGGAACTTATGTCGTTTAGGTATGATCTTACGACATTATGAAAATGAAGTTGTTAGGGTGCAAATTAGGATGATCATTGATGAACTTGGAAGATGGAATCATGTTATGAATATGTATGCTAAAGGTTAGAAGTTTTGAATGAATTATGACTTTGATGGGAAGTTGTATACTTTGTATATCGTATGAATATTTTGTAGAAATGTTATGAAATGCTCTCGAATTATATTGTCATGGTCTTAATTAGTAATGAATGTGAGGATGTTGATATTGATTTGAAAATATGAAGTTGGAATGAAGGTTGTGACATTATGTCGGGAAGAAGGTTAGTTTTGCCATATTGTGTGTTTTGTAGCTATGGTTATTGTTGTTAGTGTTGTTGTTGGGTTGTTGTGAATATTTTGCCCGAGTTGAATTCTCGGGGGTGCTATATGTATAGGGGAAGTGCTGCCGAAATTTCGGTAGACAAATATGAAGTTAAATGAATTCTTAAGTTTTACAATTCCTAATTGGTAACTATGACCAATTGCAGATTTTTGACGGAACGGGAATCGAGTTTTAACGAGCGTAAGAAGTGAGAAAGGTATGTAAGGCTACCCCATTCCTTATTTTAGCATGTCCTAGGTATACTAGGTCGATATCGGAGCCTTGGAGGCCATTCTGTTCTTGGAAATCCGAACTAGAAATTGGGTACTATTCATTCAATTCAATTGAAGCATAAAACTCTCATTTGTGTTAAAAAGTGATCTAATGTCCGAAACGTTTGTAAATGTATTCGAATCGCTTCGAAACTTCCACGTATGATCCCATAGACCCCAAATGTCCGTAACTCATGTCTGCCACCTCGACTCGACCCGAGGTGGGCCCGCTAACTCCGAAACTCTTTTGTTTGCCCTATAAGGCTCATTTTTGTATAACGTCGGCAAAAGACTTTTGTTTATGAACTTGGCTATTGTAAAATAATGTTTTGATTGCCACGATGTCCTAAATTATATTTTGAACCAGAATTACCGTTTTGGAAATACTTTTGTGAAATGAACCTCATTTTGATTAATTGTTCGAACTATTTTTGACTAATGAGTCAACATATGATTTTGTCAAGTTTGCAAAAGTATTTTGATATGTAAATTGCATTGTTTTCTCATGACTCCGCTCGTACCCTTATTATGATTTCGTTCACCGGTTCCCGGGCCGGTTATGATTCGTGCGCCCTATGATTAATTCGGCCGTATGCTGTGTTACGGTTCCCGAGACCTCGCCATAGGGCCGGGTTCCGTTTGGAGTTATGCTGTGATATGGCTGGTGATATGTTATGATGATATGTGTGTGTTCGGGGATGTACGGAGATTTGAACCTTCTGGTGTTATGCTGTGTGTGGCACCTGCGTCGGAGGGGTGACCACGTTCCTGAGCTTTGCATGATTTTTATCTGCATTATGTACATACGTTTTGGTACAGATTTTGATATACTGGTCAGTATTCCCTTTTTTGTATCCTGTTTGGTTTCAGTTATGGTTTACACTTCTGCACTCTATGCTTTACATACTCAGTACATCTTTCGTACTGACCCCCTTTCTTCGGGGGCTGCGTTTCATGCCCGCAGGTACAGACGCCGGTGATCCACCACTGTAGGCTCCCCGTCCTGCTACTACAGAGTGCTCCTTTTGATTCGGAGCCCATATGTCGGTATAAATCTTTTGTGATGTATATGTATCTGTATATTTGACTATTTGGGGTATGGCGGGGCCCTGTCCCGTCATATGTTTTCGTTTTGTATTTGTAGAGGCCTGTAGTCATGTTTGTGGGTCGAGGGTCCTATATGTGTCTGTTCTATTACGATCTGTGTCTTAATGCGGTCCGTTTGTTATGGTGGCCAAAATGGCCCTTATGTTTATATTTGTACATATGATCGGTAATGTGCATTCCACCGTTTCTATTTGTTCCGATATGATATTTTGGTATGCGACCGCTTAAGACAAGTTTTGTTTTAAATTATGTTTAAAATAACTATTGTGAACTCTGAGCTAAGTTTGGATATGATAATTGGATATGTAAGTCTGTCTGGGTGCCCAAGTAGGGTGCCAGTCATGGCCCACGGATCTGGGTCGTGACAAAAGTGGTATCAGAGCGGTTTGTCCTCGGAATGTCTACAGGCCGTGTCTCGTAGAGTCTTGTTTATCGGTGTGTTGTGCACCACATCTATAAACAGAAGGCTACAGGGCATTTAGGGTGTTACTTTTCTTTGGATCTTAGATCGTCCGATAGAGCCAGCTGTAGGAAATTAATTTCTTTTTCTAACCTTTGATTGCAGCTGGACAACGGTATCGACGTAAGACAGCGACTGCTGATATTGGAAGCTACACAGTACTCAGGTAAGCAATGATATGAAAGATGTATGTTGGGTAAGGTGTTTGAAATACGATTGGAACATAAAGTCGAACATTGAAAGGAGAAATAAAACATGAAAAGTGTAGCAGCTGCAGTTGAGTTGGGCATGTGAGGTAAGCCTTGACATCTGTATACTTCTATCTGAAATTGTTAACCCCGTGTGGCTATGATTCGACCTGATGTGATATGTATATACGTATATGTGTTGGCCCTGTGAGGCATGGTTGGTATTTCCTGTGTACATGTTTTGGGATAGTAAGAAATACAGAGGAACCTCTGCCCAATTTTTTTTTGTTTTCTACAAATACGAAAGGAAAAATGAGATATAAATTCCCAACATATCTTAAAGGTCGATATCGATAGGATAAATCTATTATGGTGGATTAAAAGTTTAAGAGGTACCCTCCATGTCATTTGTAAGAAGCATTACCCTTATCGGAAAAATTTTATCTCGAGAAAGCATATACGAGTAGCAAATTCGCAATTTATTTGGAGGGACCAGAAATATGTTCCAACCCATTTTGTTTTAGCACAGCCCATGTGAAGGGCAAAAATGTCCGACGATCAAGTTTCCTCTAATTGAAAGAATACAAAACGTATGACAAGCAGTTGAGAATTGAGCGGTTCGCTCTCCGCTTAAGTATATAGATATATATAACCGTGGAGGTAATTATGTGAATTAGGCATTAGAAGATTCCGCGAAGTTCGTCGGGCTCTAGCTTTCTTTTGCTGGTGGTCGGAAGATACCCTACGATAAGGTTTTATCAGTTTTCCTCGACCGGGTGGAGGTGGAATTTGTGGAATAAAACTTAAACTTGTGGGCGGTCTAGAATCATATATATACATGAAGGTAAATATTGAGGGTTTACAAAAGGGGCGACACGGTAACCATATAGTCAGAAAAGTAAAAGAATCCTCGTTAGGCCGGGGTGGGATCCGCTACGAAAACGTTTTGAAAAGTTGTTAAGGCCCCGACTTGTCTCAAATTACATGACAAAGGCTGTGGGGGGAAATCGGTGTGATTACACGGTCTTAACGTGCCTAAATTCATTAAAGTGGTAAGGTTAAGCGTGCCAGGGCCAGAGTAATTCTAGGATGGGTGACCCCCTGGGAAATGTACAAAAATGTTCGCGAACTTAGATATGAGAGACGAATAGGAAATTCTGGGTAACCAAAATGGAATTAGGATGTGTGATATGGCTAGAAACTTTATAGGGGCCACACGAGCTGAGACGGATTAGATTGCTAAAAAGGGAAGAAAAAGTAGCGCAGCTCCGAAGCTAGAGTAAGTATGAGCGAGTGATTGAAGATGTACTGTAAAAGAAATAGTAGTGATATATATATATATGTAGGGCCCCCATTTATGACTGCGTCAATTGATTGGCGAACCCTGATAGCTATTGTTGTAATATATGGAAAACGTTAACCGGACAGAATTTATGAGGCAAAGCGAAAGGTATGGCACAGATGTTACGAAATAAACTGATATTCATTTCGCTACCGGTTGAGATTGGAAGATTCTAATACGATGATGTTTGGGAAGAAAAGAGAATGATTGAGTGGAAGGTAATCAAAATGTCAGAAAAAGTGAGCCGTGGGAAACGTAATTAAACAGAGCCTCTAAAAGAGTCAACGGGTAAAGCACGAGAATTATTTACGAGGACGAACTAAATTGTAGTAGTGCAGGACAAAGGAAACCTAGGGCATGGAATGATGAATCATGTGCATATCAGTTAATTTGAATATCGAGAAAAACAGAACGACGGATAAGGAACGGGTGTGAAAGAAGGAATAACTTGGCCAAATCATCCCATGAGGAAGGATGTAATTATTAAAATATAAATTGTTATATTAATTGCGATATCTGAGTGTCAGCTATTGGATAAGATTGTGTATTACGTAATTATGATTCTGTTAAGGTTTCGTACCAAAATAACCAGGTTGTAGGTTAGAAAGAAAAGATACGAATATGGTGTAAGTATAACCCCAAAGAGGGGGAACGAAGGAGAGTAAGTAAAGTAAGTATACATGGAAACAACTGACATACAGAAGACTGAAGTGATAAAGGACTAGCCTAGGCCTTCGACATCGACTGAAATATGTAGTTGTCTGGAAGCGGTCAGATTATAGCCTATGTTCCCCGGCAGCTCAGACCGCACGAGAAGAAATTATTTCGCTCATGATCTGGAATTAGCTACGGCGATTCATGCTTTAAAGATATGGCGGCATTACTTATATGGGGTCCGCGTTGACATTTGTACGGGCCCTAAGAGCCTCCAGTATATTTTAAGCTAAGAAGAGTCGAATTCGTGGCAGAAAAGATGGTTCGAATTATTGAAAGATTATGATGTTAATATTTTGTGCCACCCTATAAGGGCTAACGTTGTGATAGACGCACTTAGTCGTGAACCTATAGACGGCATTGACCGGCGTACGTTCAGAAATAAAGAATTGGTCTGTGGGACTCAGCAGTCGGCTAGCCTTGGAGTCCGTCTGGTCGGTTCTGAAGATATTTAAATTTTCGTCTGAGAAATTGCAGAATCATCGATTATGGAAGAGGTAAAACAGCGTCAGTTTGAGGAGTCTGTCATGGTATGGTAGAGAGACGACCTTTGATAAGGAAAAGATTTAGCTCGAGGTTTTACCGGATTAGTATTGTTATACCGAGGCAGATCATGTGTGCCCGACATCGTAGGACGACAATGGCCAATTATGAGCGGAGCGCATAACGTTCAGTATTCTGTTTACCCCCAATCCACTCAAGGGTACCATGACCTCGGATGTCTATGCTGATGGAATGGCATGAAATGGGACACCGCAAGGCCCGTGGCCCGAATTGTCCGCAAGGCAAAAATTGAGCATCAGAAACCGGGTGGATTGTTTCAGGAAATGGAATTTCTGATTTGGAAGTGGGAAATAATTAATATGGATCTCATTACGGGTTTTCCTCGCGCTCCGCAGAAGTATGATTTCCATATGGGGTATGGTTAATAGACTGACAAAGATCAGTCCATTTTCTTCTCGTTGGAATCGCTGATCCAGCTGAGGATTATGCCAGACTATTGTATTAAAGGAATAGTGGAACTCCACGGAGTTCTTATATCTATTGTCACTGGCAGAGGTACACTAATTTATGGAGTTTTGTTTTCAGGAAGAATTAGGGGCTCGGATAAGCCTGAGCACACTATACAAACGTTAGAAGATATGTTGCGGGCCCGTGTTATTGATTTCAGAGGCAGCCGGAATGATCACCTACCGTTGATCGAGTTTGCTTATAATAACAACTACTATTCTAGCATCCAGATGGCCCTATGAGGCTTTGTATGGCGGAAAAAAAAATCAGGTCACTGATCAGCTAGTTCGATACTGGTGAAACAGAATTTAATCGGTCCGGATATGATCTAGCAAGCCGTCGATAAAGTGAAACTTATCCGACGAAGACAATTAGCAACTTAGAGTCGTCAGAAGTCATACGCAGGTAAACGGCGTCGACCCTGGGAATTCCAGGTCGGCGATAGGGTATTTTGAAAGTATCGACTATGAAAGGCGTAACGTGATTCAGCAAAAAGGGGTAAGCTCAGTCCGCAATATATCGGACTTTACCAGATTATTTAAAGGATTGGGAATGTCGCCTACGAGTTAGATTTACCATTTGATCTGGAAGCGATACATCCGGCATTTTATGTACCTATGCTTCGCGAATGCGTTGGTGGCCCTCCCAAAATATTTCCAGTAGAAGAGATTCAAGTGACGGAAGAATTGTCTGACGAAGAACAATCTGTAATTATTCTGTATCGCCAGGTGCAGAGAGTGCGCACTAAAGATATACCCCTATTAAGGTCTTATGGCAAAACAATAATGAAGAAGCTATGACTTTGGAAGTAAGGGACGGAATGGAAAAGAAATGTCCTCACTTATTTCTTATGCCCACCGGTAACCTAAATTTCTTACTTGGCTATATTCAATAGCGAATGTGTAATAATTGTGCTGACCATAAAATAAAGCTCCCCCGAAGTACTTACAGACCCTATAAGACTAATCTAACATTCGAGGACGAATGTTCTAAAGGGGGGGAGAATGTTATATCCCGTATTCTCGCGTATTCGGAAAAATTTGAAATAATTTTTGATTTGTAAGGAATAAGGTTATTTGTTAATTTGAATTAGTATATATGTGGGTTGTTCATAAAAAGTATTGATGTGGAAACACGGAGGGAGGTCAAGGGCCAAATTGGAATTTTGGAAATTAGTTTCGGGAATTACAAAACGAGAATTTTAAGTCATTGGGCTCAAAAAAAAATAAAAGGAGAATTTTGGCCCAAAATGAGAAGGGTGGCCGACCAACATGGCCTTG
Source organism: Lycium barbarum (assembly GCF_019175385.1). NCBI lineage: Eukaryota > Viridiplantae > Streptophyta > Magnoliopsida > Solanales > Solanaceae > Lycium > Lycium barbarum. Next base: position 54,066,275 of record NC_083346.1, read on the forward strand.
GCCCAATCCCTCATTTTAATTAATTTCCCATGTGTTATAATTTATATAAGTGAGCTCTATCCATTAGAAGATTCATGAAACATAAGAAAAACAAGGGAGCAAGAACAAGAGGAGAGGGGTTCGGCCCCCTCCAAAGAAAGAAAAAAAAAATTTCCAAGTCTATTCTTGATCCAAAAAAATCATAATTTTCTCGCAATATTACTAACTCATGGATGCTCTTCAAGATGGTATAATTTTTAAGTCAAGAAAGCACTTGTGTTGGCAAGTGGAAGTTTGAAGAAGTTGAAGAGAAAAGGTAAGAATTCATTCCATATTATTATGTTATGAAGGTTTGTTTGTGTTGTAGTGTATGGAAATGAGTAGAATTCATGAAAACATGGAAGTTTGCAAAGTGGGTATGGAATATGGTGCATGGCCGTGTATATATATACATTGTATGTTACGGTGGATTGAATTTATGTTGTATTCTAGTTGTGTGTAGGATGGAATTCATATTGAGAATGAAAGTGGAAAGAATTTGGTTGAAGTTGGAAATGTATAGGTTGGCCGTGTGATATAGGGAATGGAATGGGAATGAATTAAATTTTGATTTAACATGTTAGTTGTGTTATTGTGATTCTTGCAATGTAAATGAAAGTAAAATGATATAAGTTTGCCTTAGGATGGAATGTAGGAACTTATGTCGTTTAGGTATGATCTTACGACATTATGAAAATGAAGTTGTTAGGGTGAAAATTAGGATGATCATTGATGAACTTGGAAGATGGAATCATGTTATGAATATGTATGCCAAAGGTTAGAAGTTTTGAATGAATTATGACTTTGGTGGGAAGTTGTATACTTTGTATATCGTATGAATATTTTGTAGAAATGTTATGAAATGCTCTCGAATTATATTGTCATGGTCTTAATTAGTAATGAATGTGAGGATGTTGATATTGATTTGAAAATATGAAGTTGGAATGAAGGTTGTGACATTATGTCGGGAAGAAGGTTAGTTGTGCCATATTGTGTGTTTTGTAGCTATGGTTATTGTTGTTAGTGTTGTTGTTGGGTTGTTGTGAATATTTTGGCCGAGTTGAATTCTCGGGGGTGCTATACGTATAGGGGAAGTGCTGCCGAAATTTCGGTAGACAAATATGAAGTTAAATGAATTCTTAAGTTTTACAATTCCTAATTGGTAACTATGACCAATTGCAGATTTTGGACGGAACGGGAATCGCGTTTTAACGAGCGTAAGAAGTGACAAAGGTATGTAAGGCTACCCCATTCCTTCTTTTAGCATGTCCTAGGTATACTAGGTCGATATCGGAGCCTTGGAGGCCATTCTGGTCTTGGAAATCCGAACTAGAAATTGGGTACTATTCATTCAATTCAATTGAAGCATAAAACTCTCATTTGTGTTAAAAAGTGATCTAATGTCCGAAACGTTTGTAAATGTATTCGAATCGCTTCGAAACTTCCATGTATGATCCCATAGACCCCAAATGTCCGTAACTCATGTCCGCCACCTCGACTCGACCCGAGGTGGGCCCGCTAACTCCGAAACTCTTTTGTTTGCCCTATAAGGCTCATTTTTGTATAACGTCGGCAAAAGACTTTTGTTTATGAACTTGGCTATTGTAAAATAATGTTTTGATTGCCACGATGTCCTAAATTATATTTTGAACCAGAATTACCATTTTGGAAATACTTTTGTGAAATGAACCTCATTTTGATTAATTGTTCGAACTATTTTTGACTAATGAGTCAACATATGATTTTGTCAAGTTTGCAAAAGTATTTTGATATGTAAATTGCATTGTTTGCTCACGACTCCGCTCGTGCCCTTATTATGATTTCGTTCACCGGTTCCCGGGCCGGTTATGATTCGTGCGCCCTATGATTAATTCGGTCGTATGCTGTGTTACGGTTCCCGAGACCTCGCCATAGGGCCGGGTTCCGTTTGGAGTTATGCTGTGATATGGCTGGTGATATGTTATGATGATATGTGTGTGTTCGGGGATGTACGGAGATTTGAACCTTCTGGTGTTATGCTGTGTGTGGCACCTGCGTCGGAGGGGTGACCACGTTCCTGAGCTTTGCATGATTTTTATCTGCATTATGTACATACGTTTTGGTACAGATTTTGATATACTGGTCAGTATTCCCTTTTTTGTATCCTGTTTGGTTTCAGTTATGGTTTACACTTCTGCACTCTATGCTTTACATACTCAGTACATCTTTCGTACTGACCCCCTTTCTTCGGGGGCTGCGTTTCATGCCCGCAGGTACAGACGCCGGTGATCCACCACTGTAGGCTCCCCGTCCTGCTATTACAGAGTGCTCCTTTTGATTCGGAGCCCATATGTCGGTATAAATCTTTTGTGATGTATATGTATCTATATATTTGACTATTTGGGGTATGGCGGGGCCCTGTCCCGTCATATGTTTTCGTTTTGTATTTGTAGAGGCCTGTAGTCATGTTTGTGGGTCGAGGGTCCTATATGTGTCTGTTCGATTACGATCTGTGCCTTAATGCGGTCCGTCTGTTATGGTGGCCAAAATGGCCCTTATGTTTATATTTGTACATATGATCGGCGATGTGCATTCCGCCGCTTCTATTTGTTCCGATATGATATTTTGGTATGGGACCGCTTAAGACAAGTTTTGTTTTAAATTATGTTTAAAATAACTATTGTGAACTCTGAGCTAAGTTTGGATATGATAATTGGATATGTAAGTCTGTCTGGGTGCCCAAGTAGGGTGCCAGTCATGGCCCACGGGGCTGGGTCGTGACAATTATACGGTCCATTATATGGCTCGAATAAATTTATACGGTCCGTATAATCGACCGTAAAACTGCTCCAGTGGCTGCCCTTTTCTGTGTCATCTTGACGGTTCATTTTACGGGCCGTATAATTTTATACGGTCCGTATAATATACCGTAAAACCCACCTTTTCTCAACTTCACTCTGTGACACTTCTACGGTTCATTATATGGCCGTATAACGTTATATGGTCCGTATAACCCATCAGTTCACTGATCCTCATTTCATCACTTCGTTTGATATCCGATCCCTATGGAACCTTCTTAACAATTGTTCAACACTTCGATACCAATCTAAGGGATGTCATTACTCATCAAAACATCGCATACGCTATGTCCTTTGTTAGCCTATTCACTGTACGCTAACGGGAAAATTTCCGAGGTGTAACAACAGCGTCCAAAAAAACGGACGTCAGTACGAATATTGTACTGAGTATGTAAGACATGAATGAAATAAGCATAATAGAAGAATCATAAACCATAGGAGGAAGATATAACCTGCATGAGTTTTATAGGTGAATACATTTCATACATATATCGTATACTTATATAATCATAGTAAAGGTATCATCATAGCATATATATATCATCGCGTCATCATCATAATCGTTAACCCGCGTCCGGGTAACCATCATATGTCGTCCACTAGTGGTGATCATGCCCGGCCCTCTAGGCACGGAGTATACATAGCAGCCCGTCTTAGTGGTGACATGCCCTGCCATTTAGGCACGGTGGAATCGTATGAAGCCCGCCTTCGCAGTGACATGCCCGGCCATTTAGGCACGGTGGAATCGTATCGTCACATAATCATTCATAACTTAACATTTTCATACCTCGTGTAAGTATATCGTAAAATTACATTATTGTATATCTCATAGACATACCATGACTTAGCATCACTATATATTTATCATTAAAAACATACATTAGAACTTGAAGGCAACTATGGCTATGTCGGGGTGACATAAGGTCGTGACCCCCGATTTCATTTTGGAGAATTTATAAGTATTTTGCCTCACCTTGAAGGAAATAGTATATAAGGTGAGTGCATACTATAAACAACATCAATGGATCATAATATGGATTATTAGCCATGTAAAACCATGATATTATAGGCCATAGAATCTTTAGACTTAGACTCATCCTCATTATTATGGCATTCGTAACATATCTCTTATCTTATCCCATATGGCTATTCATGAATATAGGCTCTTACTTTTCTGGAAGGTAGGAAAGTCATGGAGAGGTAGGAGGATAATATTATAAGAGTCATATAGGGATCATTAGCTTCGTAGGAATATCATATCATGAACTTTATGACTTCTAGACTTAGATTCATCATCGGTGTTGTCATGTTCGTAACGTATCTATTTTCTTTACCTCGTATGAAGTTCTTTATACTCATAGATTCATTGTTCCCAATATGTAGGAAAATCATGGGGGATAGGAGGATTCATACCATAAGATTCATGCCTTAGAAAGAAAGGACTAGCCTTACATACATCTTTCGTTTAACAGTTTTATCGCTTGATCATTCCCCTCCGATGCTCGCGTTTCTACTTTCAAGAGGATTCGCATCAATCATTAGTTAATTGACTATAAGAACGCGTTACTATTTCTAGGGAAAAATTGGGCAGCATATCCTTTATTTATACGACTTTCCCCATATACTATATCAACTCCCAAACATTCATAACAACATTCACAATATCGCAAACAACAATCATCATTCATCTACATTACCCACATTTCACCATTTCACTCCAATTTCTCCATAATCATGGTCATAATTCATTATTGCATTTTATCACATATAATACCTATCCCACATTCTAAACATCATTCATAACATATTTACTATCACAACATATCGATAATAATGGCTCAATCCAAACCTTTACCCAACAATGTCACTATTCACACAATCATGACCCATTTCCTATATCCAAGTGTTTTTAACTTTCAACGCCTTAAACAACAAAGAATGATCATAAAAATCACCTTAGATAATGGATGAGTAAGCCTTGAGTGGGAATTCTCTTCATGCACAAAAACCCTAGCTCACTTCCTTTGGGATTCCTTGACGTAAGATGAACTTTGGTAGGTTTCATACACTTGATTTTGTGGATTTGATGAAGTTGATCATGGATTTCCCTTGTTTTCTTGTGGATGAAGAGTAGAGAGGGTTTTCTAGAGTGTTCTTGAAGTAAGAGGTGAAAATGAAATGAAATAAAATGAACTCGGGTCCTCTCATATAAATCATGAAATCTGTCCCGACAAGGATATACGGACCAACATACGGTCCGTATCTTTTATACGGGCCGTATGTTTGGTCCAGTGAACTTTTCCCCTCTTGGCTAAATATACGGCCTAACATACGGCCAGTATAATTTATACGGCCAGTATGTTGGGCCGTATAATGCCCAGCTGATCCGATTTCGTTCTCGTCGACTCGTTTGATCTCCAATCCTTATGTAACCTTCTTAACACTTGTTTAAAACTTCAATACCAATCTAAGGGATGTTATTACTCTTCTCCAAAGCATCATTAAATCATCATTGACTCGTTAGTTATAATTCGTTCCGATACACAACGTATGCCTTGCCTTCCTTGACAACTTTCTTCCCTCACGTCCAAGGTCTTTAAAATTTTGATTAGGACCGTCAAATACTATTTCTTACTTATCAAAACATCGCATAAGTCATAATCTTCGTCAGTCTATTCATTGTGCATGGTCGAAAAATTTTCCGAGGTGTAACATTCTTCCCCCCTTGGGAACATTCGTCCTCGAATGTTAAACTATCCGGGATTCCACGAAATTTCGCCATATATTTTCCTTCAATTGACCTGGAGTATCATGATCATACTATTCTTGCTTACCTCTTACTACTCTCTTTAAGTACCCACTTGGTTTCATTGGCGACGCATAAATACTTGCGAGTTACATAATCATTCTTGCGTGATTTGTGTACATACATATCTATACATATACAAGTATCCACATCCGTATCCATATTCATAATCGTACTCATTTACCTGTCGTATGCATAGTCATATTCATATGCATATCATTTACATAGCATGCCCGACAACGAAGATTCAGTGTTTCGCGTACCCGATCATGACTAGGCTCGATGATCATCCATACCAAAAGTCTTTTGTCTATCTGTAGCAACTTATCTCGTCGTGCTCTCTTCCTTCCTATAATTTTTTTATTATTATTATCATATCTTATGTTCTACTTTGCCATACCACTTTTCTCTGATTTCTTTTTCAAGTTGACTTCCCCCTTTTTGCTGGATGTCATTTTTGTCATTGAGGAATACCTGTGCTGGACTTTACCCTAACAAGGTCTTTTAAGCTTTCTCATCTACTGCCCCATTGCTCGCTTGCTGGTATGACTCTTGCAGTCGTTTCCTCGCTATACTTGGTATTATAGTTCTTGTTATGTTCTCATTATACCTTGATCATAATCAACGCTATAGAAGGCCACTTCTTTACCTTATTCGCAAGTGTCACGACCCGACTAGGGGCCGCGACGGGTACCCGGGGCTAACCACCAAGCACCGCTTAATTCCTCACTCGTCATAGTAATTTTACACCTTTTTATCATCCACAATCTCATAATCATAAGGCAATCATTTTCGGTTGAAAACACAATTGAACTTATATACATACGCCTCTTTAGGCTACCAAAATAATATATACCAATATACTGTAGTAACCTTGTGAGACCACCTAACCCACATTGCGCATCTACGAGCCTCTACTGACATACTATACATATAGACGGAACAAGACTCCATCGTGCCCAAAATATACATACATACCAAAAGAACAACCATAAGTACCTCCGGACAATGGAGTGCTCTCAATCAGCTGACAGCTACTAAGAATCTGGATCAAGCTCACCTCCCTGTCTACCTGTGGGCATGAACACAGCGTCCAAAGAAAACGGACGTCAGTATGAATATTGTACTGAGTATGAGAGGCATAAACAATAACAATACATCAAGAAAATAAGGGAGGCATCAAATATAGAGCAGACTATAACTGACTATGAATCATATAAGAAGTAATGCATGCTGACTTACTTTTATACTCATTATCGTCTCATGTATGCATAACATGTATATATATATATATATATATATATATATAAACTGCCCGACCATATAGGTGCGGTGTGATAATCAATAACGTTAGCCCGCGTCCAGGGTATCATCTCATGCCGCCCACTAGTGGTGCCTGCCCATGCCAACTGGCCATGGTGTATAAGCTGCCCGCCTTGGCGGTGACTGCCGGGCCAAATAGGCGCGGTGTAATAGTAATATCATCACAATATGCTTAACTTATCATAATACATGCATAAGGGTCAAGATCAACCATATTTTATCGGGGTGACGTAAGGTCGTGATCCCCCGATTGCATTATGGAGCAATCATTGACATTCTGTCTCACCTTGAAGGGATTAGCATATAAGGTGAGTGTAAGCAATAAATAACATCATTAGAATCACTAAACTTTAACTCATTACCTTGTGTAGCTAATTATGGACATAGGCTCATATCTTTCGGGACTTAAGAAGTTCATGGATAAGAAAGAAAGTACACCACAGGATTCATGCCATTAGAAAGAAAGGACTAGCCTCACATACCTTTTATGTCTAACTAAGCTATCGTTCGCTTGTTCTCCTTCAATGTCACGTTTCTACCTTCAAGAGAAAATTCACATTAACGTTAGTTAATCGACTATAAAAACGTGCTACTATTTCTAGGAAAATTGGGCGGCACTTCCGTTGTTTATACTACTTTTCCCATATTCTATATTAACTCCAAAACGCTCACAACAACGTTCACAATATTGAAATCAACAATCATCATTTACATGCACTAACCACAATCCACCATTTGTCTCTAATTTTTCCACATTTATACTTATAACGCATTATCGCGTTTCCTCCTATATAATACTTATTTCATGGTCTAAGCATCCTTTTCAACATATTCATAATCATAGCACATCAACATTTACGATTCCATTCAACTACCATTCAATTGTGACACTATTCATTCATTTTAAGACCCATCTTCTATGTTTTCCTACCATTCAAGCATCTTAGCTTTCCAATACCTTAAACAATATGATGAAGTCATGAAACTTACCTTAGATTATGGTGGAACAAGCCTAGAGTGGAATCCTTCCTTTTGCACCAAAACCCTACTATGAACCTTTCTTGGAACTTCTTGGTTTGGATGAACTTCACTTCAGTTTCACACACCTTGTTTCATGGATTTAATGTTGTTGATCATTGATCTCCTTGTTATTATTATGGTTGAAGTGTTTGGAGAATTTTCTAGAGAGTTCTTGAGTGGTGTAGATGAGAAATGAAATGAAAATGAATAAAAGGGCCCCTTATATTAATCACAAAATCTGATTTTTGATGAACAGTAGTCGGGATGCACAATGGTCGTAAACCCACTTTACGGACCGTATTCTGGTTTACGGTCCGTACTTCGCGATCGTATTTAAGCATAACAGAACCAGAAAGGTTTGCTAGAGTCATTGTAGTTTATGGTCACAGTTTACGAGCCCTATTTTGATTTACGGTCCGTATTCTGGGACCGTATTTAACCATTTAGACATTTGGCAGAAAGTTGATGTTATACCTCGTATTTTTATACGTCGAGTTATTCGCAAGAGAATCAACTCAAGTTAAAGACGGGATCATTTTCGGACACGAAATAGAAATCTTTAATTTTCAATTTTAATTAAAACATAAATTGTTTATAAATTTTATTTAGTGTTAAAAATATTATTGGAGATTAGGGATTAATCAATTATGATTAAATTATTAAGTAGGGATTAGTGATTAATTCATTTAATTATTGAAAGTGGGCCCCACCCGAAATAAATAAATTAAAAAAAAACGATAAAGCATGATCAAATGGGTGAGTCATTGGAGTGGGCACGTGTAGCAGTATTAGGCTCCTTATAAATGATGCTTCATGATTAAGAATAGATATGTACACATTCCATTTTCAACTAAACAAATTAAAAGGAAAAAAATGTTTAATTAGAGGAAAAAAAAAAGGGAGGTTCGGCCATGGCTTCTTTCAGCCATGGCAGTCCGTTGTTAAAAAAAAAAAGGTTTTGCTTGCTTAGATTAAATTCCAAAGTGAATTACAAGTTCAGGGAGGTGATAGCAACATTGGATATTGAATCGAGGAAGAAGAAATTGCGAAATTAGAGCAAATAAGAGTAGAAATTCCTCCGAGAAAATTAAGGTAAGATTTTCTTGTTCTATGGTGTAATTGTTTTAATGGTGTTGTAATGGAAAGATTAAAATTGGATTGGATAAAATTGGAAGTAAGAAATTGCATGAAATCGTTGTTATACGAAATTGTGGGTTAAATTGGATTTAGAAAGGTTGTTGGGTTGTTAGAATTGTTATGGGCAGAATTGTGAGAATTTTATATGTATATCTCTGTTGTTGGTATTTTTGTGTCAACAGGAGAATAATTGGAAATTCGGGTTAGGCGAATATATAGGGGAAATGCTGCCCGATTTTCGTTAAGCCCTTAACTAATGGAAAACCCTAAACAAGAAAATATGAGTTAAAGAATAAGTTCTATAAGCGATGAGCTGCGGATTTATGGACTAGAAAGTATAGTTACCAACGATAACGTTACTCTTATATTAAATAGGCTAAAAGGGCGACAAGGTGAACGGGTTTGCGAATAGTCGCTAACAGGTATGTAAAGTTAACCCTTCTTTCTTTTTGGCATGATCTTTACGAAACGAACAAACGGCGTGTATATGGTTCTAAAGAAATTCCTATTCTTAGAGCCACTAGGATGGTTAATTTTCTTGATTCCCAGAACTTACTTTATTATGTTTTGATACGCACATATGATTCCAGAGTTCTATTTTGATATGATTCACAGTGACATTCGAAAGGTATTTGATATAACTATTGTCTTGATTTGCAAATGATGGTTCGTTTTGATTATTCCATTGAGTCTCAGATATGATTTAAATTGCATATAGTTGCTCACTACTCTGCTCGTGCGTGCCTCAATATGTCTTTCGCTGAGTCCCGGGCCAGGACACGTTTTCGTGCACAGTTTCACTGCATTGTTCACCGAGTCCCTCACTAGAGGGCCGGGACACGTTATATATATATATATATATATATATATATATATATATATACATATGATGTGATGATATGATTGTGTGATGATGTGATGATTTGATTATGGCGCCAAAGATGGTATGTGGCGACCTTATTCACCGAGTCCCTCACTAGAGGGCCGGGACACATTATATATATGATATATGATATGGATATGCATGATTTTCATTTCATAAGGCAAGTGTATTGATGTTTTAAAGTCATACTTGTTTCTGGTAATCTCTATTTTAGTTGTGATCCTCTTTACTGAATTTCATGCTTTACATACTCAGTACATATTACGTACTGACCCCCTTTCTTCGGGGGGCTGCGTTTCATGCCCGCAGGTACAGATAGTCGGTTTGGTGACCCTTCAGCATAGGACTTCTACTCAATTGTCTTGGAGAGCTCTGTTGTTCCGGAGTCTAGACTTTTAGTACATATTTTATGATATATATACGTATATGTTATCCAAGGGTACGACGGGGCCCTGTCCCGTCATATTTCGCTATCGATACTATTAGAGGTCTGTAGACATATGTGTGGGTTGTGTATAAGTTCTGTTCAGTTGCGTCTATACGATGTGCTATGATATGATGTCCGTCTGTAGTGGCAGCCTTGCCGGCTTGCATATGACATGATACCGATGTGTAGTGGCAGCCTTGCCGGCTTGCATATGACATGATATTGATGTGTAGTGGCAGCCTTGTCGGCTTGCGTATCATTTTATGATTTGATCAGTTGTGACAACTCAGGAGTCAATTTATCTGAATATACATATATGATGACGCTATGAACATTCGGAGTTCTTTTGTAAAGTTCCTGTCACGACCCAACCCCGTGGGCCGCGACTGGTGCCCTACTTGGACACCCAGACAGACAAACATATCAAATCGTAACACACTTATCCAAATCTAATCACATACAGATAACATATTTAGGCACAAATATCACACGCTGCCTCAAATTATATCAAACTGTCTTAGACATATTTCAAACACAACCATATGCATATACATATATCAAAAAGCCGGCAAGGCTATCGAATGTATCAAAAGCCGACAAGGCTATCAAATGGCACAACGGCCCAAAACATATACAAATGCACGCCGACAAGGCTGCCATAGCGAATAGGATCATACAAACACATCTGAACAGAAGTAGGCACACACACCCACAAATACGTCTACAGACCTCTAAACAGACCAAACGGATCATATGGCAGAACAGGGCCCCGCCGTACCCCTGAACAAATATATACATATGCATCAAACAAGTATATATACCAAAATGTAGGCTCCGGAATAAGAGGAGCACTCCAAACAGCAGAAGAGGATGTCCTAAACTGGTGGATCACCAAACTGTGCGTCTGTACCTGCGGGCATGAAACGCAGCCCCCCCGAAGAAAGGGGGTCAGTACGAAATATGTACTGAGTATGCAAAGCAGAAAGTACAGGAACAAATCTGAGGCATAAACGAAATAGTAGTACAGAACATAAGTATAAATCCAACATATCAAAATGTTTACTTTCAAAATATAAGTCATGCATAAGGTACAGAAGAATATGGTCGCCCGCCCGTCGATGGCGCTATAACACAGCATAACACCAGAAGGTTTCAAATCTCCGTATCCCCGTCACATATCACATCACAACATAACGCCATACACAGCATAACACCAAATATATGTGGAACCCGACCCTCTTTTGCGAGTAGCTCGGTGAACCATAAACACAGCATAACTCCGGAGTATATCAAAGCGCGCACGATAACAGAACCGGCTCGGGAACCTGCGAAAGATATAACAGAACACACGAGCAAAGTCATGAGTAACCATATGCATAAAATCATTATCATAGACTCAAATATAAGTAAATGACCATACTTGAAATTCGAAATGATAATCATACCAAATTCTTTCAAAAGTCGTCTGAATTACATAAAGGAAAGTCGCGGGACCCACGGATGGGCATTGACCCGAGTCGGGCCCGCCTATGGAAAATATACTCATTATATGCCATATAAACTTCTACAAAAATATTGAAGCAATCCGAGCCTTTCTGTGAAAGATATGACGTTCACAAATTACGAAATTCTTTAAAGTGAAACCTTTTTATGCAAAGTTCGGAAAGCGATTATTTCAAAGACATAATGGTTCATATTTCATCAAATCATACATAAGAGTGCGAAGGAATATTTATAAGGCTCATAACATGCTCGGATTTCGAATTTAGAATTTCCTCGAGGCTCGTGATATAGCCTATTGAAAACTAAGGCATGCCAAAAGAAAGAAGGGTTGCGCTTTACATACCTGTTAGCGGCTATTCGTAACTCGTTCGTCTCGTCGCTCCTTTAGCCTATTTATATAAAAGTAACGTTATCGTTAGTAACTATATTTTCTAGTCCACAATTCTATAACCCATTTCTTATTGAACCTATATTCCAGCTTATACATATTCTCGTTTAAGGTTTTCTATTATCTAAAATTTAGCGAAAATCCGGCAGCACTTCCCCTATATTTTCACCTATCCAAAATTTATAATTAATCTCCGATTATCAAAACAATACCAAAAACAACCTAGTAATATCTCTTAATCCCTTTTCAACTAATTCAAGAACTCAAAATCACTTTCCTCGAGTTCTAGTCAATATCTATGTCGATAAATTTTCCATCGATTCTCTTTATAAACACATGGACATATATAGAGACATCAGGAACGTATTATTCATGCTATTTACCATAATTTCCATCCATAACAACATCTACATAATTCACAAACATCCCATAAGCCAATAATAATGTCAAATACAATCTACGATATAATTTCCGTATTTCCCATCCCACAATTTAGCTATGACTTCAATGAGTTTGAGTATACTTAGAAGAGGATAATTCTTACCTTATATGCCAAGATATACTCTTCTTCCATATTACTTCGCCTTGAAGAAATTCCAAATTTGCTAACATCCGGAGGAAGCCAATGTTACAATCACGTTACCAACGTTGACATAAATTTTATGTCGCTATTTAGCGCTTCACGATCCCTACTGGAAGGTGAAATCATTAACAATACACTTTATTGCCTATGTATATTTTCCAAGAATGGAACTGCTTCAGTTCCGATTCATTTCCATGAAAAGAGGAACTCATATTCACAATTTCTATGTGAAGCTTTCCAAAGGTACAATGAGATATCATTTAATAAAGGAACGTTAATCCTTTTTCCCACTAAATGATGCCACCGTTACACATAGTAGTGCTTAGTCACCAAATTGTTTGCTCCCACGGTGCCATGTGGAGTGCATCCACTTAATCCTATCCAATTATTATTATTAAATCATTTATCCCACTAAAATCCAATATTTACTCCGTACTCATATAATTAATTTCTTGATCACAAGTCACTTAAATAGAAATCATTTTTAATACACTCCATATTCATTTTCATGGTCATGTGACATAGCAGTAGTCCATAGCCCCTTTTTGTACACACAAAATATTATTTCCAATCACCATCATTCCACTTTCGAGTCCTAAATAATTTTGGGACGTCATTCCTTTTACACATTGATCTCTTGATTCCCATACTTAAATATGACCGAATCCTCGAGGTTCATATAAATTTGCTCATGTTGGATGGTCAAATTTCCAGGTTCATTATTTGGGATATTATAGCTTGGACCGTATTTCATTCAAATAAATTTTGAACCTCGACGAAACTTATTTTCTTCCATTGGTTTAACTTCAAATCCTTACTATACATGTATACCATCACTTTAATCACCTATAAGCTTGGGGGACAACCTCGTGTCCGTTACTAATATCATTTAACTCGCACACTTCCCAACGTATGAAAATACGGGATCTAACAACACGTGCCCTCCTATGTGGCATCTATATTTTTTTTGAATGACCATGGAATTTTTTTTTAAAAAATATTTATAGGCATTTGGGAGCACGGTTGATCTTTTCCATACATGGAATTAGCTGCTTACATTCAGTTCACTTATCAAAAAGATGACTTTGACTCAAGCACTATGCCTAATTAATTCCAAAGCATTTGAATCGTGGGGTCCACTTCCCCTATATAGTATAAATGAATTGCACAAACCTTAAGGTAGCAACAGATCATCAAGTTATATTAATATGAGTCACTTTGATGTTTTACATCAATCCTACACGTGGAATACACCTAATTAAAGTAAGTTTCCTCTCTTGTCTTTTTCGTTTTTTTTTAAACGGGTGGGGCCCACTTGTAATAATTAAATTAATTAATTATTAATTGACCAATAATCATTACTTAATAATCTAATCACAATTAATTATCTCCTAGTTTCCAATAATATTTCTACTCTAAATAAATTTACAAACAATTTATGTTCTAATAGAAACCGGAAATTAAAGATTTCTACTTCGTGCCCGAAAATGATCCCGTCTTTAACTTGAGTCGATTCTTTTGCGAATAACTCGACGTATAAAATTACGAGATATAACAGTTCCATATTGTTCGTAGTTTCAGTTTGACTATATCTGGCAGGTATGTATACGGGTGTCCAGGTCGGGCACTAGTCATGGCCTACGGGGTTGGGTCGTCACAAAAGTGGTATCAGAGCAGTTCGTCCTCGGAGTGTCTACAGACCGTGTCTAGTAGAGTCTTGTTTATCGGTGTGTTGTGCACCACATCTATAAACGGGGAGCTACAGGACATTTAGGATGTTACCTTTCTTTCATATCTAAGATCGTGTGATAGAGCCTAGCCATAGGAAATGAAATTCCTTATACTAACCTTTGATTTCAGCTGAAGAACGACATCGACAGAAAAAAGCGACCGATGATATTGGCAGTTACAAAGTACACAGGTAAGTAACGGTGCGAAAGAGGCATGTCGGATAAGGTAAGAATAGTGAGGTATGGTTAACATGTAAATTTGAAGAATGAAAGGGGAGGCAGATAGGAAGGTGTAACAGGACAGATCGTTAAAGGATCAGGTACGTCCTGAGGTTCGATATGTGAGGTATGTTCCAACGCCTTTATACTCTTTACTGGAAATTGAGAGCCCTATGTGGCTATGATACGATATGATATATATACGTATATATGTTGGCCCTGTGAGGCATTGTTGGTATTTCCTGCGTGCAGGCTTTTGGATAGTAAGAAGTACAGAGGAAACTCTGCCCAAATCTTCCCAGAAATAGGAAAAAGAAGAGAATGAGATATAAGTTCATAATATGTCTTGAAAGTCGATACTGATAGAGGAAAATTTATTATGTTGTACTAAAGCTTTAAGAAATACCCCCCATGTCATCCGTAAGAGGCACCATTCTTATTTGGAAAATTTTATTTAGAAAAAGAATATATGAGCAGCAAAGTTTGGACTTCATTTGGACGTACCAGAATACTTCCCAATTACATTTTGCCTTAGAAAAAGCTCATGTTGAAGGGAAAAAACGTCCGACAATTAAGTTTCACTTTATTGGAAGAGTACAAAGCATACAACAAGTAGTTTATGAACTAAATAATTCGTTCATGACTCAAGAATAAACCTGGAGGTAAACTATGTAAATCAAGCATTAGAAGTCCTGTGGTGCTTGCCGGATTCTAGTTTTTCTTCTGGTGGTGGTTGGTGAATGCTTCATGGTGACATTTTATTAGTTCTTAATCAACTAATTGGAGATGGAATTTGTGGAAAGAAAGCTCAAACTTGTGGGCTGTTTAGGATCATGTATTTCATGTATTGTTGATGAAATGCTAGGATGATTCGTAAGGGCTTGTGATACTAAGGGATGATTTAGAAAAAGGTGGCAACTCTTAACAAAATATTTTATTGAGGTATCGAGTGAACCGATAAGTAGGGATAAATTACGACGAGTTTACATTTAAAAGGAGTAGTAGTATGATTGAGAAAATAATACGGAGGAGGAAGAATTATGACAAATTATGAAGGTATTGATAAGACAGCTTGTGAGATATTAAGGGTAAGATTGATCAGAAAGGGTGAAGGGTTAAGTACGCCTAGCCCACAGAATGTAATTAAAACATAGTAAGAATCGTGAATAAGATTAAGAAGTGTTGCGTTATAGGATGGATTACGAACAGGATGCAATGTGAATACCATAAGGATTGTTATAGAAATGAGTAAAGCCTAGCGAGGAAGTAACTAAAGGATATGATGTGATTAGTGAGAAACGGAAAAGCAAATATAGAACGAATAAGGAAGACCTACCAAGTCCTATAGGGAAAGTTCAGAATAGAGTCAAGTGGTAACAGAAGTGAAAGCGAGCACAGGAAGAGAAGGATTTAATAGAAAGAGGAAGATAAGAAGAAAGCGAGTGGGATTACAGTGTAGCGATGCGTTATGACATGTATAGCTTGGAAAACGAGTAATACAAGTGACAGAATTGTGAAAGACCAACCTAAAGGAAGATGAACAACAAGACAGAATGAATGCCAGAAATGAATGGTATGATAAGACCAAGTAGAGATGAACAAAATATGTTTTGAAACGAAGGAGGGATTATGTAAAAGTAGTGCTTTCCGAAGGATGTAGGGGTACCATAAGATTACTCATGCACAAATAAAAGATGGACATAGACTGAAGAAATGGAAGGAATACTAAAGGAAGCACTCAAGACGGACGTAAATAATTGAGTATGAGTATAGGATAAAAGGGAAATGTATAGCTACAAACTTAAGGTGTAGTATGACGAGAAGGTGATAAGACAAGACCACTATTAAGACGAATTTGATATGATTTTGAGTAAGTTAGAAGTTAGCGCTGGGCATACAACAAGGGTGAAAGAGCATGAGGCATAAAGGAGTACTGCGTGTATGTGACTTCACCTCGGAAAATAGTGAAATCCTTACAGGGCAAGGATTGTAGATTTGCCAAACAACTGATGTATTGTGAGATTATTAGAAGAAACAGATGATATTCGTTGGGATAAAGATAATTTTATGAGAAAGCTTTGGACACTTATCATCAGAAAATAAGTGCTACCTAATGGAGAATTTGGAACGACTATAAGCACTAGCTAATTCTGATTGGAATGAATAGAATGTGGCTTTGGATAAATTGCTACATTAATTATATTACTCGAGTACCAACCATCAGATTATATTTTGTACTATATATTGAGAGTTCTCATCGCCTCGTGATGGTGTTGGGGTTTCATACATGGGTAATCTAAGTTATAGATTAAATAAAAGAAGACATGGATATGGTGCAGTATACCAAATGTATTGGAAAAGAATCATGTGAATTTGAAAATTTGAAATGGGGACATAGAGTGGAATATAAGTAGATAATAATGTGAGTACACCCAAAAGGGGGAAAGCAGATGAGAGAAATGCAAGTGTAAGATGAAATCAACTGACACTGCAACACGTTTAATGTGAATACTTAAACTTCAAGTGAGATCCCGTGCTGAATCAAGTTAGTGAGATCTGAAAGCCAGTGACAAACGGATAGAAGCCAAGATGGTATTTGAGACAGTGCTGAGAATTATTGGAAAAGATCTTGGATAATATGACACCAGAAGATGGATGTTTATAAAAAGGGAGAATACGATAAGGAAATGGTAACGAGTAACTTAAGAGATATTATAAAGAATAGATATGCTATATTGGATTGGAGGTTGAGACGTTGGTAATGGGGTTGCTCGCTAATGATATTGTGACTTATAAGTAGCAAAGAAGAAGGGATAGGGAATCTCCTATAGTAGGATATGAGAAAATTTAATGGTAAGTAAAGGAAGGGCAAGGAGTATGAAAAAATAGACAGCAAGTGAGTTTTAGTACAATAAGAGATGTAGAGCAGAATAAACCAGGAGAAGGAAAGACTATGACTAAGATTGGATGCACTTTGTACAAATTGTACAAGAATAGTTGTGCAACCTACGAATATTTGTATGCTAAGGATGAGACCAAGTAAGTACTTGATAAGAAGGGTAAAAATTCAGTAACAACAATACAGTTGCGATATTTTGGGTACATCAAAGAAAGGTGTAAGATGGTTTGAGACAAAACTACGGAGATATAATTAGTACTGAGGGCAAAAGCCATAGTTGAGCTTTGATATCAACTGAAAGAGATAAGAGAAGAATATAGGGTCTGCATAAAGACTAGCGTGGCGACGCTAAGGTATTTTCTGGGCGGATTTGAGCACCTACACATACCCGTGTAAAGATTGCAATAAGATGCGTGATAGGAGGACTAAGACCAAATTTGAGTAAAGGGGCAATAGCAGAGTTTGAGTCAAAAATAGAGAAACGACACGAGGTAATATGCCCAAAGTAAGTCCAGTTAGAGTAAAGGAAATTACGAAATGATTTAACCGAGACGATAGGAATAAGCAGGTTACTGGTTACGAGATGACAGTAAATCTATAATATGAGGGGACCCTAGCGCTATTTGATAGCCAACCCTTAAGTCAGAAAGTGACACATGATGCTGAGGATTTCAGAATACGGACAGTCACAGCCGGAGTAAAGCAAGGATATTGGAGTATAAAAATGTTACCCTCTGGAAAAGTTCGTTTTACTCGTAGAACCTGCGAAGGGCCACATGTTACCAGAGGCATACAGTACTCCAGGAATATTAAAGTCTAATGAATCGATTGAGGATGTCTGCGCGTTATAGAAATCTTGTTTAAAGATTGAAAGGTAAGATGAAGGAAACGATATCTTAAGGGAATAACTATAAGAGAAGAAGCAGTCGAGTTATGACTACGTGCACCATGAGTACAAATCCGAATCAA
Organism: Lycium barbarum; assembly: GCF_019175385.1. Lineage (NCBI taxonomy): Eukaryota > Viridiplantae > Streptophyta > Magnoliopsida > Solanales > Solanaceae > Lycium > Lycium barbarum. Next base: position 54,085,017 of record NC_083346.1, read on the forward strand.
TCAGTGACAATACAACTGGGCCCTATGCGGACCAGAGAGACAGTAACAATTCAGCGGAAGATCCCGCAATACAGCTGATAACCAACTGTGAAATAAAGAGAGCAAAGACAACGACGTGGAATAATTACCTCGGGAAGCAACAGAAAGAGGAGATATTACAAGAATGACTATGTAAAGACCTGGAATGCGTTATAATGAATTATAGCAAATCGACCAATGAAAGAAGTATATGAAGGGCATAATTAAATAAGAAAACACTTGAGGAAGTACTGAAAATTCAGGATCTGTTTAACATTCGAGGACGAATGTTCTAAAGGGGGGAAGGATGTTATACCCCGTATTATTATACGTTGATGTATTCGCAAGAGAATCAACTCAAGTTAAAGACGGGATCATTTTCGGACACGAAATAGAAATCTTTAATTTTCAATTTTAATTAAAACATAAATTGTTTATAAATTTTATTTAGTGTTAAAACTATTATTGGAGATTAGGAATTAATTAATTATGATTAAATTATTAAGTAGGGATTAGTGATTAATTAATTTAATTATTGAAAGTGGGCCCCACCCGAAATAAATAAATTAAAAAAAAACAATAAAGCATGATCAAATGGGTGAGTCATTGGAGTGGGCACGTGTAGGAGTATTAGGCTCCTTATAAATGATGCTTGATGATTAAGAATAGATATGTACACATTACATTTTCTACTAAAAAAATTAAGAGGAAAACAAGGTTTAATTAGAGGGAAAAAAAAGGGAGGTTCGGCCATGGCTTCTTTCAGTCATGGCAGTCCGTTGTTAAAAAAAAAAAAGGTTTTGCTTGCTTAGAATAATTCCAAAGTGAATTACAAGTTCAAGGAGGAGATAGCAACATTGGATATTGAATCGAGGAAGAAGAAATTGCGAAATTGGAGTAATTAAGAGTAGAAATTCCTCCGAGAAAATTAAGGTAAGATTTTCTTGTTATATGGTGTAATTGTGTTAATGGTGTTGTAATGGAAGGATTAAAATTGGATTGGATGAAATTGGAAATAAGAAATTGCATGAAATCGTTGTTATACGAAATTGTGGGTTAAAATGGATTTAGAAAGGTTGTTAGGTTGTTAGAATTGTTATGGGATGAATTGTGAGAATTTTATATGTATATCTCTGTTGTTGATATTTTTGTGTCAACAGCAGAATAATTTGAAATTCGGGTTAGGCGAATATATAGGGGAAATGCTGCACGATTTTCGTTAAACCCTTAACTAATGGAAAACCCTAAACGAGAAAATATAAGTTAAAGAATAAGTTCTATAAGCGATGAGCTGCGGATTTATGGACTAGAAAGTATAGTTACTAACGATAATGTTACTCTTATATTAAATAGGCTAAAAGGGCGACAAGGCGAACGGGTTTGCGAATAGTCTCTAACAGGTATGTAAAGTTAACCCTTCTTTCTTTTTGGCATGATCTTTATGAAACGAACAGACGACGTGTATATGGTTCCAAAGAAATTCCTATTCTTAGAGCCACTAGGATGGCTAATGTTCTTGATTCCCAGAACTTACTTTATTATGTTTTGATACGCACATATGATTCCAGAGTTCTATTTTGATATGATTCACAGTGACATTCGAAAGGTATTTGATTTGACTATTGTCTTGATTTGCAAATGATGGTTCGTTTTGATTATTCCATTCAGTCTCAGATATGATTTAAATTGCCTATAGTTGCTCACTACTCTGCTCGTGCGTGCCTCAATAAGGCTTTCACTGAGTCCCGGACCAGGACACGTTTTCGTGCACAGTTTCACTGCATTGTTCACCGAGTCCCTCACTAGAGGGCCGGGACACGTTATATATATATATATATATATATATATATATATATATGATGTGATGATATGATGGTGTGATGATGTGATGGTGTGATGATGTGATTATGGCGCCAAGGATGGTATGTGGCGACCTTATTCACCAAGTCCCTCACTAGAGGGCCGGGACACGTTATATATATGATATATGATATGGATATGCATGATTTTCATTTCATAAGGCAAGTGTATGGATGTTTTAAAAGTCATACTTGTTTCTGGTAATCTCTATTTCAGTTGTGATCCTCTTTACTGAATTTCATTCTTTACATACTCAGTACATATTCCATACTGACCCCCTTTCTTCGGGGGGCTGCGTTTCATGCCCGCAGGTACAGACACTCGATTCGGTGATCCCCCAACCTAGGATTTCCAGTCAGCTGTCTTGGAGAGCTCCGTTGTTCCGGAGCCTAGACTTTAGGTACAGATCTTATGATGTATATGTGTTATCCAGGGGTACGGCGGGGCCCTGTCCCGTCATATTTTGCTATCGATGCTCTTAGAGGTCTGTAGACATATGTGTGGGTTGTGTATAAGTTCTGTTCAGTTGCGTCTATACGATGTGCTATTATATGATGTCCGTCTGTAGTGGCAGCCTTGCCGGCTTGCATATGACATGATACCGATGTGTAGCGGCAGCCTTGCCGGCTTGCATATGACATGATATTGATGTGTAGTAGCAGCCTTGTCGGTTTGCGTATCATTTTATGATTTGATCAGTTGTGACTCCTCAGGAGACAATTTATTTGAATATACATATACGATGACGCTATGAACTTTTGGAGTTCTTTTGTAAAGTTCCATATTGTTCGTAGTTTCAGTTTGACTATATCTGACAGGTATGTATACGGGTGTTCAGGTCGGGCACTAGTCATGGCCTACAGGGTTGGGTCGTGACAGTTGAAATCTTGGAAGGTTGGAGGACGATACCAGTTTACGGTCCGTAAACTACTTTACGGGCCATATTCCACTTTACGACCAACTGGGCCAAAGTGCAAACCTGCAACTTTTCACTGTACGTTCACGGGGAAATTTCCGAGGTGTAACACTCTTCCCCCCTTTTTGGAACATTCGACCTCGAATGTTTAGTCATCGGGGATTCTAGAAAAATTTCACCAGAGTTTCCCCTGTAATTTGGCACTACCAACCTGTCACAACATCCCGTAATATCATCGCCTCACAGGGCTACATCACAACATCGACATATCTATGGCCACACGTGACCAAAAACATGAAAATAAGCATACGTACCTTATCTCGTTGGCGTTTCATCTTGAATCTCTCCTGGGGGTCGAAATAAATGCGGATACTTCGACTTCATACTCTCTTCCGCTTCCCACGTCATTTCTTCCCTGTTATTGTTTCGCCACAAGACTTTAACTGAAACCACCTCTTTGTTTCGGAGTTTTCGCGCTTGCCTGTCGAGGATAGCAATAGGCACTTCTTCATAGGTTAGCTTTTCCGTTATTTGTATATCGTTTATCGGGACAATCTTTGTGGGATCTCCAATACACTTACGGAGCATCGAAACGTGGAAAACTGGATGGACTGATTCAAGCTCCGAAGGTAGATCTAATTCATAGGCTACCTGACCCACCTTGCGGATGATTTTGTAGGGTCCAATATATCTGAGGCTTAGCTTCCCTTTCTTACCAAATCTCATCACCCCTTTCATTGGTGACACTTTCAAAAATACCCAATCATTAATTTGAAATTCCAAGTCTCGTCGGCGGTTGTCCGCATAGGACTTTTGGCGACCTTGAGCTGTCAACAACCGATCTTGGATCACCTTGACTTTTTCTATTACTTGTTGGACCAATTCAGGGCCCACTAATTACGCTCGGCCTGCCCATCGGTTTGCGGATGAAATGTCGTGCTAAACTTCACTTGCGTGCCCAAACCTTCTTGAAAAGATTTCCAGAACTTAGCTGTAAACTGTGCTCCTCTATCGGTGATAATAGACAAAGGAATTCCATGGAGTCGCACAATTTCCTTGAGATACAACCTCGCATAGTCTTCCGCTGAGTATGTGGTCCTAACTGGAAGAAATTGGGCTGCTTTTGATACAAGACTAACTCCATCGAGCTTCATGAAGATGGAGTCTTTGAAAATCATGGGAGGTCCACATAGGATGGCCTTCAAGATATGGGAGATAGCTTGGATGGAAGGCTTCAAGAACGTCACATTCAAGATATGGAAGATAGCTTAGGAGGCTATTTGGAGAAGAAGGCTATTCATGCAAAAGGCGCTAGTAATTAAATACAAGCCTTTTCAAGTTTCACTTCCATGGAAGACATCCAAACAAGACCCTTACTTCATTAAGGGTATAATTGTAATAGAGCTAGTTGTCTTCCTTATTTTCTTAGTATAAATAGTAGACTAAACATTTCAATAGGGGACTTTTGATGAATTGATTAATTGATGAGTGATATTGAGAGTTGTCTCTAGAGAGAGAAACTTGTGAGAGAGGCCATGGATGGCTCTTGTTGAATCTTTGATTGTTGAGAGGTTGGTTGCTTGGGAATTTAATTCCCTTGAGGTCAACTTAAGAGTTAGGTGCTAATTAGTTTTGTAATTAGGAGGTCAAGACTTTAATATAGTTTTGGTTGCTTAATTCTCTCTAATCTTGTGTCTATCTTTCTATCTTTTCTTTCCCTTTTGTTTATCTTCTTAATTTCTCGCTTTCGCGTATCCGTTATTGTATCAATTGGTATCAGAGCTTAGTTTAGAGTTGTTCCACCAAATCTAATCTTGGGTTTTGATTCAACAAAAAAAAATCGAAATTAAAAAAAAAACGAATTTTCTTGTTGATTTTGTTGAATCTAGTGTTAGATTTGAGTTTCTTAGTGTTTCTAGAGTCTAAATCTTCAATTTCGAGTCAATTTGGAGTTAGGGTTTGTGTTCCACCATTGTTGAGCTTCAAAGCTTCAAGAACAAGGTTTGTGGATTTGAAGAAGGTGAAAAATTGAGGGTTCAAGTTGATTGGGGTTTGTTCTCTAGTTGATAAGGACTCTAAATCCGAAATTTGGAGGTTAAATGGCTAAGGATTGAAGGATCTACCATTTTTGAAATTTGAAGCTTTGAAAACATCAAGAACTTGAAAGTGGGTCTTGTTGAAGAAGGTGAAATTGAGGGTTGAAACCTATTGGGCTTTGTTCTCTACATTAAAGAGAACTTAAATCCAAAATTTGAGCCAATTTGGGGTTGATTTGAGGGTAGTTGAATTTTTGAATTGTTCTTGTGTTCTTGAAGACCTTCAAATCTTCATAAGGAAGAAGACTCTCCAAAGGGCCATTTGATCCGGAAGTTGTCAAACAAAGTTGTGAAAAAGTGTTATAAGACCCAAAAGAGGAAGATACCAGGTTTTGTGGGCCCAAGTACAAGGAAAATTCAGAGAAAAAAAAAGTATCGAATTGGCCCATATGCGACACTACATGCGAAACATGCGAGTCGCAGGTGGTGTCGCACCTTGTGACAGAGACTTGAACGTTTTTTGGGTGCATCATCCGCGAGACGCAGATCACCATCGCAGGTAGAACCTGCGAGTCGCAGGTGGTGTCGCACCTTGTGACATAGAGTTGAACGTTTTGGGGGTGCATCATCCGCGAGACGCAGATCACCATCGCGGGTTGAACCTGTGAGTCGCAGGTGCTGCATTTGGTATACTCAAGGTACCTTTTCAAGTCCAAATTTCATTTCATTCCACTTCCGTTTCTCAAGAATTTCTTGGTCCTTAGTTAATGGTCTTGTGTCCCTAATCCTTTGGTAAGGAACAAAAATTTCCATTATTTCAAATTGATACCTTGGATCAATTGGGGCTTCCCGGTCGTGTTTTCAAGTTATCACCTACCCGGGCCCAAAATTTTAGTTATTTTCCCGATTTTTGCATTCGATTTTCTTGTAGTAGTTGTTCCTACTTGTGTTTGCTAGTTCTTGAGCCCGTCTTTCTTCGAGTCCAACAAGAATCCATTCTGATCTCGAGTAGCAATTGTGCACCTTGCAAGCAACCGAATCCAATCGAGAATCAACATCGGCCAATACATTTGAATGGTAAAAGGAAAGAGTGTGTGAGTTCACTTGAGTGGTGCTAGCCAAGCACAAACGAGTGTAAACAGGAGTGTGGTGAGGTTTCTTTACTACTAACGTGTTTGCTAAGTGTTCTTGCAGGTACTTCTCCATGGATTCCGATTCATGTGGTAGCGATTGCGATTGTTATGATGATGATGGTTGTAGTTATGAAGGGGAGGACTATGGGAGCTATCAACGGTGTGACGATGGGGAATATGAGGGCTATATGGGAAATGGTGATCATGAGGAAGTTCGAGGAGAGAATTACTATTTTGACGGAGAATATGATGAGAGTGGTTCTCATGTGTCTCATGAGGAAGATGGGGATGAAGAAGAACCTTGTTATGCTTTGTATGATGAAGATAATGAAGGTGAAAAGTCTTGTGCTATACCTCGTGATGATGAAGACGACTCGAAATATGACTCTCCTTCGCATGTGTCTTATGGGTCTTATGGGGAAAATCTTTATACAAATAGGACTCACGGAGGGTATGTCTATGGAGGTAGTGAAAGTGCTAATGTTGATTATGGAAGGACTTCTAATGGGCATACATATGCTTCTTCTTGTAGTACTTCCTGCCCGAAGCAAAGAGGCATGAGTAGGAATGTGAGTACTAGTTGGAGTCGTCCTATGCAAAAGAAGGTGGTTCCAAAGAGGCGATTCATGGAGACCAAGGTAAACCTTTGTGGTAGAGAGGGAACCCTTGTGCTTGATGACGATTGTTACACCAATTTCATCACCCCTCGTGCGGTTGAAGAGTTAAGGCTACCTTGTGTGAATAGGCAAAGTCCTTATTATGACGAGGGAGGGTATTGGGTTGATAAGAGAGTGATGGTATTCATTTCACTTGGTGCGTACCAAGAGGAGGTTTGGTGTGATGTGCTTCCAATGGGCAATTGTCATGTATGTTTAGGAGTCCCTTGGTTCCAAAAGCATGGAATCCCACATGAACAAGATTGGCATCGATCTGTAATGGACAAGAATGGAAAATTTCTCTTTCCATGCGTACTTCCTAGGAAGAGTCCAAGTGCAAAAGTGCAAGATACCCGTGTGAACTGGCCTACCTTGGCTAAGGAAGCTAGTGGAGAAGAATATGAGAAATGGGAATCCATAATAGATGAAATCTTCGCTAGCTACAACTATTCACAACAAATGAAGATGGACTTAGCCGTTCAAACTTTTGACTCAAAGCTTGTCAAATATTGGTTGTATGTGAAATGTTGTGGGAGATAAGTGAGGAGTCCCATCAAGACTTGGGAGGACATGAAAAGGAATAAAGAAGCCAATATCCCAAGCCACATATGGGAAGAAATGAATCTTTGAGGGGTACCTCTTTTGAGAGAACCCCATGCTTGAAGGCAAGGACGGCGGCCACAACCATTCCTTCCATTAGTCAAAGGAGCTTGCATGAGCGCCAAGGTAAGATCACTTATCCTCATACTCCTACATCTTTGTGTGATTTTAATGTCCAGTCAAGCATGAAAGTTAGTTTACCTTGCGTTAAGCCTAAGGCTTCTTTGCCGTGTATTGCTAATGCCATTGTTGAAAGTGTCCCCACACTTGCTGATCCTATTGATGACCGAATTGATCCTTCTTGTAAGGTCGATTTGTGTCCACCTAGTGTTGACACTTGTGCTTTGAATGATAGTGCATTATCGAATGAAGGTGCTCAAACACTAGTTGATCCTTTAGATGACAAAATTGATTCTTCTTGCAAGATCGATTTGTGTCCACCTAGTGTTGACACTTGTGAATTGATTGGTAGTACAATGTCATGTGGTCATCATGTTAGTGATCCTTACGAGTTTGACATACTACCAACTAGTGTTGATCAACTTGCTTGTAATGATAATTCACTACTTGAGGATCCTTGTGATGTGTTTAATGTACCTCTAGTTAGGGATATTGTTGATATAGTTGGTCAATTCAAAGAATGTGACATCTCACCCTTGTTTGTTTCATGTCAAAATGGGTCTCTTGATCGTACTTTAGTGTCATGTGATAAGACTCCAATTTGTAGTGGTGATGTGTGTCATGTAGATAGTCATGTGAGCAAAAATACATTGAAAGATGACATTGGTTGTTTTGAGAGTGAAATGACATGCTTTGACTCCTCATTGTTCATGGATTACTCTCTTGTAAAGGATAATGTTTTATTTGAGGATGACATGACTATTGAGAGTGATGAACGTAGTGGGGTGTTTGGTAATGTTGAACGTTTAGTTTTATTTGGAGGCTATAATGTGATGAAGACACTCTTTCCCATGATGGAGATCTTCCTTTGAGGAATTGTGATCCATTTGTAGGGAAGGAAAGTGTTACAAAGGAAGGTAATTCTTGTCTAGAAATTGCAAATTCTTTCTTTCATGTTCAACTTCATAGGTTCCCCTTGGATAATCTTGTCATTGAACCGTATGGTGAGGATGTTATTTTACGTGATACCTTTCTTTATTACTTGTTTGCATATGATGACATTCTTGAGCATATAGGGTGTGCATCTTATGTGGGAGAAGGCTCTTATGATCTAGCCGATTGTGTTCTTGACCACACTAGATGGATGCTGGTGTGATTTGAGAGCACTATCTTTGGGGAGTCCTTGTTTGAAAAATGAGAGTGTTCTTTTTTGGACATTATGCTACATGTCAAATAGAACCAATGTCGAGTTGCATACTTCGTATTTTGGATCCATTGGTATTATTACAGCCTAATGTCATGAACCTTGGAGGAATCAACCTTTTGATACCTCATGTGTGCAAATGTTAGTCATGATTGTAATAGATGTATGGTTGTACCACAAGTTTGTTCATCCTTGGCACGAATATGTGATTATTGCGTTGTGTGCTAACCCTCAATCCTTGAGGAGTATGTTTTTGTTTGTCTCCCTTATGGTTTTGCAAGGTTTAGATTCGAGGACGAATCCTTTTCAAGAAGGGGAGAATGATACAAGACTAACTCCATCGAGCTTCATGAAAATGGAGTCTTTGAAGATCATGGGAGGTCCACATAGGATGGCCTTCAAGATATGGGAGATAGCTTGGATGGAAGGCTTCAAGAACGTCACATTCAAGATATGGAAGATAGCTTGGGAGGCTATTTGGAGAAGGAGGCTATTCATGCAAAAGGGGCTAGTAATTAAATACAAGCCTTTTCAAGCTTCACTTCCATGGAAGACATCAAAACAAGGCCCTTACTTCATTAAGGATATAATTGTAATAGAGCTAGTTGTCTTCCTTATTTTCTTAGTATAAATAGTAGACTAAACATTTCAATAGGGGACTTTTGATGAATTGATTAATTGATGAGTGATTTTGAGAGTTGTCTCTAGAGAGAGAAACTTGTGAGAGAGGCCATGAATGACTCTTGTTGAATCTTTGATTGTTGAGAGGTTGGTTGCTTGGGAATTTAATTCCCTTGAGGTCAACTTAAGAGTTAGGTGTTAATTAGTTGTGTAATTATGAGGTCAAGACTTTAATATAGTTTTGGTTGCTTAATTCTCTCTAATCTTGTGTCTATCTTTCTATCTTTTCTTTCCCTTTTGTTTATCTTCTTAATTTCTCGCTTCCGCGTATCCGTTATTGTATCATCTTTGGTCAGTCTATCCACGATCACCCATATATAATCATACCTGCCACGGGAACGGGGTAATCTCACGATGAAATCCATGTTGATCACTTCCCATTTCCAAGCGGGGATTTCTATTGCTTGCAATAAGCCTCCTGGCTTCTGATGTTCAACTTTTACTTGTTGGAAATTTGGACATTGTGCTACAAATTCTGCTACGTCTCTTTTCATGCCATTCCACCGGTACATCATCTTGAGATCATGATACATTTTGGTCGCACCTGGGTGAATAGAATACCGGGAACAATGCGCTTCTTCTAAAATTCGTCGGCGCAATTCCGCCACATCCGGCACACATAGCCTGCCTCGGTATCTAAGAATTCCATCAATGGAAACTTCAAACGGAGTCTTTTCTTTCCCATGAGATGCGTCTCTATAACGACACAACTGAGAATCTTCATACTGCCATTCCCTGACTTTCGTATCCAAGGACGAGGTTGTGGAATCATTGATACTAATCCCTGCATCACCCGAATCAATTACACGTACCCCAAGACTAGCTAGTTGGCGAAGTTCTTGAACCATCTCTTTCCTTTCTGGAGGGATTTCATATAAACTACCTATCGATCGTCGGCTAAGCGCATCGGCTACTACATTTGCTTTCCCGGGGTGGTACAAAATGTTCACATCGTAATCCTTCAATAATTCTAACCACCGCCTCTGCCGTAAATTCAACTCTTTCTGTTTGAAAATGTACTGAAGAATTTTGTGATATGTATATATATCAACATGCACACCGTACAAATAATGTCTCCATATCTTTAAGGCATGAATGACTATAGCCAATTCGAGATCATGAGTTGGATAATTCTTCTCATGTTTCCGCAATTGCCTGAAGCATATGCAATAACCTTACCATGCTGTATCAATACACATCCCAATCCGACACCAGAAGCGTCACAATACACAACATAACCATCTGACCCCTCTGGAAGTGTTAAAATTGAGCTGAGGTCAATCTATCCTTCAACTCTTGGAAGCTGCGTTCACAAGCGTCATTCCATTGAAATTTGGCTGACTTCTGGGTTAGCTTAGTCAATGGGGCTGAAATAGATGAGAAGCTCTCTACGAATCTTCTATAATAACCTGCCAAACCCAGAAAACTACGAACTTCTATGGGTGTCGTAGGCCTTGGCCATTTCTTCACAGCCTAAATCTTCTGAGTGTCGACTCGAATGCCATCATCTGAAATAACATGGCCCAAAAATATTACCGAATTTAGCCAAAACTCGCATTTTGAAAATTTTGCATACAATTCTCGGGCTCGAAGAATGCCAAGAACAATTCTCAGATGGTCTGCATGTTCTGATTCTGTGCGAGAATACACCAGAATATCATCGATAAATACTATCACAAATAGATCCAAGAGAGGCCTGAATAAGTTGTTCATCAAATTCATAAATACGGCCGGAGCATTAGTCAACCCGAATGGCATCACCCGAAATTCATAGTGGCCATATCTCGTTCTGAAGGATTTCTTGGGAATATCCGCTTCTCTAACCCTCACTTGATGATAGCCTGACCTCAAATCTATCTTGGAAAACCACTTGGCACCTTGTAGTTGATCGAACAAATCATCAATCCTTGGAAGATGATATTTGTTCTTTATCGTCACTTTGTTCAATTGCCTGTAGTCGATACACATTCGTAGAGATCCGTCTTTCTTTCTCACGAACAAGACCGGTGCTCCCCATGAAGATTAACTGGGCCTAATAAATCCCTTGTCAAGCAAATCTTTCAGCTGTGCCTTTAGCTCTTTCAGTTCTGCCGGAGCCATTTGATAAGGAGGAATAGAAATGGGCTTGGTGTCCGGCAACACATCAATTGCGAAATCAATTTCCCTTTCTGGAGGAAGTCCTGGAAATTCATCTGGGAACACATCTGTGAATTCATTCACTACCGGAACTGACTGGAAAGTTAGCGGCTTTGCCTCGGTGTCATGAACCCGAACTAAATGATAAATATAGCCCTTGGCTATCATCTTCCTCGCTTTAAGGTAGGAAATAAACCTACCCTTCGGAGATGCTGCATTACCCTTCCATTCGAGCACGGGCTCTCCCGGAAATTGGAATCGAACCACTTTCGTGCGGCAATCAACATTGGCATAACATTGAGGCCAACCAATCCATACCCATAATTACATCGAAATGTATCATCTTCAGCTCAATCAAATCAGCTTTGGTCTGACGATCACATATCAGAATGACACAATTTTTGTACACTTGCCTTGCTATCACGGGATCACCAACCGGAGTGAGTACCTCAAAGGGTTTAATTGACTCGGGTTTCACCCCAATACAACCAGCAACATATGGAGTAATATAAGAGAATGTAGAACCCGGATCCATCAATGCATACACATCACGGGAAAATATAGACAATATACCTGTAACTACATCCAGAGAGAACTCGAGATCCTGTCATCCGGCTAAAGCATATACACGGGGCTGAGTGGCACCTAAAGTAGATGCTGCCCCTCTGCCTCTACCTCGACCTACTGACATCTGGGGAGTCTGCCCTACCGGGCGTACTGATGAAGAACCAGCTGCTGAACCTGTAGGCTGAACTCCCACTCTGCCACTCATCGACAGGCAATCTCTCATCATATGCCCCACCTGACCACAAGTATAGCATGCATCCGAACCCTGACGACACTGTCCGGCGTGTAATCTGCCGCATTGATTGCATCGCGACACTGGGGGTCTCCTCTGACTATAATCTTCCCTGAACTGGGAATCTGAAGCCCTCGAACTCTGGCCCTCTCCTGAACGGAAGAAGCGATCGAACCTCCTACCTGCGAATCGAGGAGGTGCACTCGTCACTAACTGGCCTGAGTTCCCAGAATATGTCTGCCTTGATCCCCCTCTATGATCACTGCTAGCTACCATGGATCTGGCCCTCTTGTCTTGCCTTCTATCAATATCACGGTCGCCTCTTTGTTGTTTTTATCGCCCCTCCAAATTCTGAGCATGGGCCTGTATTCGAGAAATATCCATCCCGTCTTGCAAGGAAGCCATCAAACAATCTCTAAACTACTGTGGCCCTAGGCCACTTACAAATCTATGCACCCGGTCTCCCATGTCAGTCACCATAGCCGGGGCATACCTTTCCAAGGAATTAAACATGCTATACTCCTGGGCACTCATATTTCCTTGCCTCAGATTCAAAAACCTGTCCGCTCTAGCTCGGCGGACCTCGGGTGGCAAATAATGACGAATGAAAGCGTCAACAAACTCTTGCCACACGGGAGGAGGTGCATTTTCTTGTCTCGATGCTATCCAATTGTTGTACCATAATACCGCCACATCTCGAAGTCTATAAGATGCCAACTCCACCGATTCAGTTTCAGAGGCATGGACAATCTTCAATGTCCTCAACACCTCATCTATGAAACCTTGCGGGTCTTCATCCGGCTTTGACTCGAAAAACTCCGAAGGGTTTAAGCTCATAAAATCACGGGCTTTGGTACTTGCTGCCCGACCGCTTGAACCCACATTTTGTCGTTGCGCCTGTGCGGCAACCAATTGCGTCAATAACTGGATGGCCTCGGTCAATTGTTGATCCGAAGCAACTGGTGGAGGAATTGGAGCTGGGGACCCTCCTTGCTCTTCCACATTAGGTGGGGTAGAAGAGGTATTAGACAGGGCCTCATTATGCGATTTTCCCTCTTCTATGTTCATCGGAGGCTCTCTTTCTACCCGCCACTTTGTCGTAGCCTTGCCTCGCTGGGCGGCTATAACCTTTCCCTTTGGCGGCATTCTGAAATCATAACACACTATTAGGGAGGATAAAATCTTAAACATGGCTCTATCGCACGATCTCATGAGAAGAAGGATGGTCATTTTTCCTAAATGCCCTGTAGCCTCTTGTTTATTGATGTGGCGCGCAACACACCATAAACAAGACTCTACTAGAGAAGGCGCGTAGACACTTCCTAGGACCGAACTGCTCTGATGCCACTTTTGTCACGACCCGACTAGGGGCCGCGACGGGTACCCGGGGCTAACCACCGAGCACCGCTTAATTCCTCACTCGTCATAGTCATTTTACACCTTTTTATCATCCATAATCTCATAATCATTAGGTAATCATTTTCGGTTGAAAACACAATTGAATTTATACATACGTCTCTTTAGGCTACCCAAATAATATATACCAATATACTGTAGTAACCTTGTGAGACCATCTAACCCACACTGCGCATCTGCGAGCCTCCACTGACATATGATACATATAGACGGAACAAGACTACGTCGTTCCCAAAATATACATACATATACCAAAAGAACAATCATCAGCACCTCCGGACAATGGAGTGCTCTCAATCAGCTGACAACTACTAAGAATCTGGATCAAGCTCACCTCATTGTCTACTTGTGGGCATGAACACAACGTCCAAAGAAAACAGACGTCAGTACGAATATTGTACTGAGTATGAGAGGCATAAACAATAACAATACATCAAGGAAATAAGGGAGGCATCAAATATAGAGCAGACTATAACTGACTATGAATCATATAAGAAGTAATGCATGCTGACTTACTTTTATACTCATCATCGTCTCATGTATGCATAACATGTATATATATATATATATATATATATATATATATATATATATATAAACTGCCCGACCATGTGGGTGCGGTGTGATAATCAATAACATTAGCCCGCGTCCAGGCCTCTCGCGTCCGGGGTATCATCTCATGCCGCCCACTAGTGGTGTCTGCCCATGCCAACTGGCCATGGTGTATAAGCTTCCCGCCTTGGCGGTGACTGCCCGGCCAAATAGGCGCGGTGTAATAGTAATATCATCACAATATGCTTAACTTATCATAATACATGCATAAGGCTCAAGATCAACCATATTTTATTGGGGTGACGTAATGTCGTGATCCCCCGATTGCATTATGGAGCAATCATTTACATTCTGCCTCACCTTGAAGGGATTAGCATATAAGGTGAGTGTAAGCAATAAAATACATCATTAGAATCACTAAACTTTAACTCATTACCTTGTGTAGGTAATTATGGACATAGGCTCATATCTTTCGGGACTTCAGAAGTTCATGGATAAGAAAGAAAGTACACCACAGGATTCATGCCATTAGAAAGAATGGACTAGCCTTACATACCTTTTATGTTTAACTAAGCTATCGTTCGCTTGTTCTCCTTCAATGTCACGTTTCTACCTTCAAGAGAGAATTCGCATTAACGTTAGTTAATCGACTATAAAAACGTGCTACTATTTCTAGGAAAATTGGGCGGCACTTCCGTTGTTTATACTACTTTTCCCAAATTCTATATTAACTCCAAACGCTCACAACAACATTCACAATATTGAAATCAACAATCATCATTTACATGCACTAACCACAATCCACCATTTCTCTCTAATTTTTCAACATTTATACTTATAACTCATTATCGCGTTTCCTCCTATATAATACTTATTTCATGGTCTAAGCATCCTTTTCAACTTATTCATAATCATAGCACATCAACATTTATGATTCCATTCAACTACCATTCAATTGTGACACTATTCATCCATTTTAAGACTCATCTTCTATGTTTTCCTACCATTCAAGCATCTTAGCTTTCCAATACCTTACACAACATGATGAAGTCATGAAACTTACCTTAGATGATGGTTGAACAAGCCTAGAGTGGAATCCTTCCTTTTGCACCAAAACCCTACTTCACCTTTCTTGGAACTTCTTGGTTTGGATGAACTTCACTTGAGTTTCACACACCTTGTTTCATGGATTTAATGTTTTTGATCATTTATTTCCTTTTTATTCTTATGGTTTAAGTGTTTGGAGAATTTTCTAGAGAGTTCTTGAGTGGTGT
The DNA here is from genome assembly GCF_019175385.1 of Lycium barbarum. Lineage (NCBI taxonomy): Eukaryota > Viridiplantae > Streptophyta > Magnoliopsida > Solanales > Solanaceae > Lycium > Lycium barbarum. The sequence continues at coordinate 54,100,418 of NC_083346.1, forward strand.
AGATGAGAAATGAAATGAAAATGAATAAAAAGGGTCCCTTATATTAATCACAAAATCTAATTTTTTATGAACAGTAGTCGGGATGCACAGTGGTTGTAAACCCACTTTACGGGTCGTATTCTGGTTTACGGTCCGTCCTTCGCGACCGTATTTAAGCATAACAGAACCAGAAAGGTTTCCTAGAGTCATGGTAGTTTACAGTCACAATTTACAGGCCGTATTTCAATTTACGGTCCGTATTATGGGTCGTATTTAACCATTTAGACATTTGACAGAAAGTTGAAATCTTGGAAGGTTGGAGGATGATAGCAGTTTACGGTCCGTAAACTACTTTACGGGGCCGTATTCAACTTTACGAACAACTGGGCCAAAGTGCAAACCTGCAACTTTTCACTGTACGTTCACGGGGAAATTTCCGAGGTGTAACACTCTTCCCCCCTTTTTTGGAACATTCGTCCTCGAATGTTAAGTCATCGGGGATTCTAGAAAAATTTCGCCAAAGTTTCCCCTATAATTTGGCACTACCAACCTGTCACAACATCCGGTAATATCATTGCCTCACAGGGCTACATCACAACATCGACATATCTATGGCCACACGTGACCAAAAACATGAAAATAAGCATACGTACCTCATCTCTTTGGCGTTTCATCTTGAATCTCTCCTGGGGGTCAAAATAAATGCGGATACTTCGACTTCATACGCACTTCCACTTCCCACGTTATTTCTTCCCTGTTATTGTTTCGCCACAAGACTTTAACTGAAACAACCTCTTTGTTTCGGAGTTTTCGCGCTTGCCTGTCGAGGATAGCAATAGGAACTTCTTCATAGGTTAGCTTTTTCGTTATTTGCACATCGTTTATCGGGACAATCTTTGTGGGATCTCCAATACACTTACGGAGCATCGAAACGTGGAAAACTGGATGGACTGATTCAAGCTCCGAAGGTAGATCTAATTCACAGGCTACCTGACCCACCTTGCGGATGATTTTGTAGGGTCCAATGTATTTGGGGCTTAGCTTCCCTTTCTTACCAAATCTCCTCACCCCTTTCATTGGTGACACTTTCAAAAATACCCAATCATTAATTTGAAATTCCAAGTTTCGTCGGCGGTTATCCGCATAGGACTTTTGGCGACTTTGAGCTGTCAACAACCGATCTTTGATCACCTTGACTTTTTCTATTGCTTGTTGGACCAATTCAGGGCCCACTAATTGCGCTTCTCCTATTTCGAACCACCCGATTGGAGATCTGCATTTCCTTCCATATAAAGCTTCGTATGGAGCCATTTGTATACTAGAATGGTAGCTATTGTTATATGCGAACTCAATAAGGGGTAAATGATCATCCCAGCTACCATCGAAATCCAACACACACGCCCGTAGCATATGTTCTACGGTTTGAATGGTACGCTCGGCCTGCCCATCAGTTTACGGATGAAATGCCGTGCTAAACTTCACTTGCGTGCCCAAACCTTCTTGAAAATATTTCCAGAACTTAGCTGTAAACTGTGCTCCTCTATCAGTGATAATAGACAATAGAATTCCATAGAGTCGCACAATTTCCTTGAGATACAACCTCGCATAGTCTTCCGCTGAGTACGTGGTCCTAACTGAAAGAAAATGGGCTGCTTTGGTCAGTCTATCCACGATCACCCATATAGAATTGTCACGACCCGACTAGGGCCGCGACGGGTACTCAGGGCTAACCACCGAGCACCACTCGTTTCCTCACTCGTCATAACCATTTTACATTTCTTTATCATTCATAATCTCATAATCATAAGACAACCATTTTTCATTTGAAAACACAAATGATTTTATATACATGTGCCCCTTAGGCTATCAAAATAACATGTACAAATATAACATAGTCATCTTATGAGACCATCTAACCCACACTGCGTATCTACGAGCCTCTACTGACATACTGTATACATAGACGGAACAAGACTCCGTCGTGCCCAAAATATGCATATGTATCAAAAGAGTAATCATAAGCACCTCCGAACGACGGAGTGCTCTCTATCAGCTGATAGCTACTAAGAATCTGGATCGAGCTCACCTCCCTGTCTACCTATGGGCATGAACACATCGTCCAAAGAAAACGGACGTCAGTACGAATGTTGTACTGAGTATGAGAGGCATAAACAATAACAATACATCAAAGAAATAAGAGAAGTATCAAAGATGGAGCAACTGTATCTGGCTGTGAATTATATAGAACGTAATGCATGCTGACTTACTTTATGCTCATCATCATCTCATGTATGCATAACATGTATATGTGCAAGTAAACTGCCCAACCATATAGGTGCGGTGTGATAATAAATAACATTAGCCTGCGTCTAGGCCTCCCGCGTCCGGGGTACCATCTCATGCCGCCCACTAGTGGTGTCTGCCCATGTCCAAAGGTCATGGTGTATCCATATAGCTGCCCGTCTTGGCGGTGACTGCCCGGCCAACTAGGCCCGGTGTGATGCAATCATGACATGCTCATCATAAAATGCATATAATAATATGCTCATCAAAATATACTTGTCACCATACATGCATAAAGACTCTAGACAACTGCGCTCTATCGAGGTGACGTAAGGTCGTGAACCCTCGATTCCATTATGGACATATATGAACATTCTGCCTCACCTTGAAGGAAGTAGTGCATAAGGTGAGTGTGAGCAATAAATAACATCATTATCAACATGGCATCATCATATCATATCTCTTTATCTTATATGGGCACTTATGGATATAAGTCTTTAGCTTTCCGGAATATAGGAATTCATGAAGAGGAAAGGAATTCATGCTATAGGATTCATGCCATTAGAAAGAAAGGACTAGCCTCACATACCTTTGTCGCTTAATTTCGCTATCGTTCACTCGTTCACCTTTCAGTATCACGACGCTATCTTCACGGGAAAATTTTGGCTAACGTTAGTTAATCGACCACAAGAACGCATTGTGATTTCTAGGGAAAATTGGGCAGCATTTCCTTTATTTCTACTACTTTTCCCATATTCTATATCAACTCCCAACATTCACAACAACATCCATGATATAGAGACCAACAATCATCATTTATTCACATTGAGTAAAATCCACCATTTCTCTCCATTTTTCCACATTTAATGGTTATAGCTCATTATCGCGTTTTCTCTTATATAATACTCATTTCATGGTCTAAACATCGCTTACAACGTATTCATAACCATAACGCATCAACATTCATGATTCCATTCTACTATCATTCAATTGTGACACTATCCACTCAGTAATGGTCCATTTTCTATATTCTTCTGTATTTCAAGTATCTAAGCCTTCCAATACCTTGAAAAACATGGTATAGTCATGAAACATACCTTAGATGTTGGTTGAACAAGCCTTGAATGAGAATACTCCTCTAGCACTAAAACCCTTCTTTACCTCCTTTGATTTTCTTTGAGGAAGATGAACTCTACTTAGTTTTCATACACTTTGATTCATGAATTTGATGTTATTGATCATTGATCTCCTTGGTATTTTTGTGGTGGAAGTGTTTTGAGACTTTTCTAGAGAGTTCTTGAGTTGGAGAGTGGAAGATGAAATAAGATGGAATGGAAAAATAATCCCTTAAGTGATTTAAAAAGCTGGCCGACCAACATTATACGAACCAACATACGGTCCATACTATTTATACGGATAGTATGTTTGGGCGTACATTTGTTCCAGTGGCTGGTCCCTCCTTTGGCCAATTATACGGCCAAATCTACGGCTGGTATACTTTATACGGTCCGTAGATTGGACCGTATAATGCCTAGTGGTTCCGTTTTCGTTCTCGTTGTCTCGTTTGATCCCCGATCCTTATGGAACCTTCTTAGCACTTGTTTAACACTTCAATACCAATATAAGGGACATCATTGCATGTCTCTAAGACACCATTATGCCCTCACCCAATCGTTGCTCGTCATTCTTATCCGATATACAACATACGACTCGCTTCCTTAACAACTTCCTTCCCTTATCTCGGATGGTTTTGAAATCTCGTTTGGGGTTATCAAATACTATTCCTCACTCATTGACATGTTGTATACGCCATGACCTTCGTTTTCCTATCCACAGTACATGTACGGGGAATTTCCCAAGGTGTAACATTCTTCCCCCCTTTTGGAACATTTGTCCTCGAATGTTAAACACTCGGGATCCTACAAAAATTTCGCCAGAGTTTCCCCTCTAATTGGGCACTACCAACCTGTCACAACAACCCATAATATCATCACCTCACAGGCTACATCATAATATCAACACATTTATGGCCACACACAACCAAAAGCATAAAAATAAAGCATACGTACCTCATCTCGTCGACGTTTCATCTTGAGTCTCCTCCGGGGGTTGGAATAAATGTGGATATTTGGCTTGCATATTCTCCTCCTCTTCCCAAGTCATTTTTTCCCGATTATTGTTTCGCCACAAGACTTTGACTGAAGAAACCTCTTTATTTCGAAGTCTTCGCACCTGTCTATCTAAAATGGCAACCGGTACTTCTTCATATGTCAATTTCTCTGTCACTTGGACATCATCAACCGGAACTATTCTTGTTAGGTCTCTAATGCACTTGCGGAGCATCGAAACATGAAAAACTGGATGTACGGACTCAAGCTCTGAAGGCAAGTCCTGTTCGTATGCTACACGACATACCTTATGAATAATTTTTTTAAGGTCCGATATATCTTGGGCTCAACTTACCCTTTTTGCCAAACCTCATTACCCCTTTCATTGGCGATACTTTCAAGAATACCCAATCATTGGCTTGGAATTCCAATTCTCGTCGACGGTTGTCCGCATAAGACTTCTGGCGACTTTGGGCTATCAATAATCGATCTCGTATCACCTTGACCTTTTCGACTGCTTGTTGATTTAAGTCGGGGCCTATTAATTGTGTCTCTCCGGTCTCAAACCATCCAATTGGAGATCTACATTTTCTTCCATACAAAGCTTTATATGGAGCCATTTGAATACCAGAATGGTAGCTATTGTTGTATGCGAATTCTATAAGGGGTAAATGCTCATCCCAACTACCGCCAAAATCCAACACACACGCTTGTAGCATATCCTCCAAGGTCTGAATAGTATGTTCGGCTTGTCCATCCGTATGTGGATTAAACACCGTACTGAGCTTGACTTGGGTACCTAGACCTTCCTGGAAGGACTTCCAAAACTTGGCTGTAAACTGTGCCCCTCTGTCTGTAATAATGGCTAATGGAATTCCATGAAGTCGCACAATTTCTTTCAAGTTCAACCTAGCATAATCTTCCGCTGAATACGTGGTCCTGACTGGAAGAAAGTGAGCTGCTTTGCTTAATCTATCCGCGATCACCCATATAGAATCGTATTTGCCTCGGGAGCGAGGTAATCCTACAATGAAATCCATATTAATTTCTTCCCATTTCCATGTAGGAATCTCCATTGCCTGTAATAAGCCCCCTGGCTTCTGATGTTCGGCTTTCACTTGTTGGCAATTTGGGCACTGTGATACAAATCCTGCTATGTCTCGTTTCATGCCATCCCACCAATACATCAATTTGAGATCATGATACATCTTGGTGGCACCTGGATGAATAGAGTACCGAGAATAGTGTGCTTCCTCTAGAATCTGTTGGCGTAATTCTGCTACATCCGGCACACATAGCCTGCCCTGATATCAAAGGACCCCATCTATGGAAACTTCAAATGGAGACTTCTCTTTTTCATGAGATAGGTCTCGGTAATGGCTTAACTGAGAATCTTCATATTGCCGTTCCTTCACTTCTATACTCAAAGATGACATTGTGGGGTCATTGATGCTAATACTTGTACTACCCGAATCATTATGAGCCGTATTCTGGTTTTACAGTCCGTCCTTCGTGACCGTATTTAAGCATAACAGAACCAGAAATGTTTGCTAAAGTCATGGTAGTTTACGGTCACAATTTACAGGCCGTATTTCGATTTACGGTCCGTATTTTGGGTCGTATTTAACCATTTAGACATTTGGCAGAAAGTTGAAATCTTGGAAGGTTGGAGGACGATAGCAGTTTACGGTCCGTAAATTACTTTACGGGCCGTATTCCACTTTACGACCAACTGGGTGTCACGACCCAACCCCGTGGGCCATGACTAGTGCCCGAACTGGGCACCCGTATACGAACCTGTTACATATAATCAAACTGAATCTATGAGTAGTATGGAAACTTGCAGAAGAACTCCAACGGTTCATAACGTCGCCATATATGTATATTCAGATAAACTGTCTCCCGAGGAGTCACAACTGATCAAATCATAAAGGGATACGCAAGCCAACGAGGCTGCCACTACACATCAACATCATGTCATATGCAAGCCGACAAGGCTGCCACTACAGACGAACATCATATCATAGCACATCGGATAGACACAGCTGAACAGAACTTATACACAACCCACACATATGTCTACAGACCTCTAAGAGTACGAATAGCGAAATATGACGGGACAGGGCCCCGTCGTACCCCTGGATAAACATACATATATATCATAAGATCTGTACCAAAAATCTAAACTCTGGAACAACGGAGCTCTCCAAGACAGCTGAATAGAAGTCCTATGCTGAAGAGTCACCAAACCGACTATCTGTACCTAAGGGCATGAAACGCAGCCCCCCGAAGAAAGGGGGTCAGTACAGTAAAAAGGATCATAACTGAAATAAGGAGTACAGAAAACAAGTACAATGTCCAGAATACCAAAACACTTGCCTTTGAAACATAAATCATGCATGTCAATATCATATATCATACCCGGCCCATTATGGGACTCGGTGACATAATCATATCATCATCATATACATATATACCGTACCCGGCCCTCTAGTGAGGGACTCGGTGAATAATGTCATCATATGCCCTCCTGGCCGCCATAACATATCATATATATATATATATATATACCGTACCCGTCCCTCTAGTGAGGGACTCGGTGAACAATGTAGTGAAACTGTGCGCGATAACATACCCGGCCAGGGACTCGGTGAAAGATAAATTGAGGCATGCACGAGCAGAGTAGTGAGCAACCATATGCAATTTAAATCATTATCAAGACTCAAACAGAATAAGAAGAAAAGATTAACACCTGAGTATCAGTAGCGACAATTATATCAAGTATCCCTCGAATGTCATCATAGTTCATATCAAAAGAGTCTTAGGAATCGTAGACACATGTGAATATAGTGTGAAATAGCTTATAGAAGTCAGAGACATTAGTTCTCGTAGAGTTTCTAGGAATAGGGGCTTATATATGTCGACTATTATCCAACGCATAGGAAACTGGAGAGGGAAGCTCAATCACTTAAGAGCTCTAACATAAAGAAGTGCATAAGAATCATGAATCACACTAAAGACTTATGAATAGGATTACCCCAAAGCTCATATCATTCATTACTTAAATCTAAGACATGCCAAAAGAAAGAAGGGACAGCTTTACATACCTTTTTAACGACTATTCGCAAATTCGTTCGCTTTGTCGACCCCTTTAGCCTATTTAACGTCAAAGTAACGTATCGTTAGTAACTATACTTTCTAGTTCATAAATCCGTAGCCCATCGCTTATAGAACTTATTCTTTAACTTATACTTTCTCGTTAAGGGTTTTTCATTAGTTAAGGGCTTAACGAAAATCGGGCAGCATTTCCCCTATATATTCGCCTAACCCGAATTTGAAATTATTCTCCTATTAGAACAGAAATACCAACAACAAAGATATACATATAAAATTCTCACAATTCAGCCCATAACAATTCTAACAACCCAACAACCTTTTTGAATCTATTTCAACCCACAATTTCCTATAACATCGATTTCAGGCATTATCTATTAACGTCCAATCCAATTTTAAAAATTCCATTACAATACTATTAACACAATTACACCATAAAACAAGAAAATCTTACCTTAATTTTCTCAGAGAAATTTCTACTCTTAATTGCTTCAATTTCGCAATTTCTTCTTCCCGGTTCATTATCCAACGTTGCTATCACCTCCTTGAACTTGTGATTCACTTGAAACTTGATCACAACATATAACCAAAAATATTTTTCCTCCATCCATGGCTGGCCGAGCAGCCATGGAAATTGTTGGAAGTTTTTTTTTTCTAAATTTCAACTTGTAAAATGAAAGATCAACCCCTAACTTGTTCATCCAACTCCATATATATGGCATCTTCCCAAAATGACACGTGCTGCCCCCCTCCATGACTCATCAAATATTTTGTTGATTTGTTTTTTTTTATTTATTTAAAATGGGTGGGGCCCACAATTAAAAATTAAATTAATTAATCACTAATTCTTACTTAGTAATCTAATCACAATTAATTAATCCCTAATTTCCAATAATATTTCTATACTAAGTAAAATTTATAAAAAAATTATGTTCTAATTAAAATTGAAAATTAAAGGTTCGTATTTCATGTCCGAAAATAATTCCTCCTCCAACTTGAGTCGATTTTCTTGCGAATAATTCGACGTATAAAAATACGGGGTATAACATCCTTCCCCCCTTTAGAACATTCGTCCTCGAATGTTAAACTGGTCCTGAACTCCAGTATTTACTCAAGTGTTCTCTTATTTAATTATGCCCTTCACATATGTAACACCCCGTAAATTTGAACTAGGTGTGAGTATGTAAAAATCTAGTGTTAAGACGATAGTTTATCTATATGAAACCATTCTTGATGAATTCGGGTGGAGAATGGTCGTTTAGAAGTCAAACCAACAATCGAAGTTCTTAAGGGCTCTTAAATTCACCTAAGTTTTGGTAGGTCTGTCTTCTGGGCGACTTTAGTGAAAATGTGTTGCGAATTGGGAAACACCCCTGAAATAAAAGTTGTAGATCATTGAAATATCTTTCCAACGGTATATTATGGGGGTCAAACGAAAATCTGTGCAAAGCGTTATGCCCATTTTACTGAAGCCTGTCTGCACTGGAAATTTGGTCTGCGTTACGGACCGTCCCTTGGGGCCGTAACACGAGTTACGGACCGTCCCTTGGGGCCGTAACGTCCCACAAATTTCCAGAACCTCACTGGAAATTTGGTCAGTGTTACGCTCCAAGTTACGGGCCGTAACACGTGTTACGGACCATCCCTTGGGGCGTAACACAGGTGAAAACAGTACGTTTTCAGGCGTTTCTGCCTTCGGGAGGCCATAAACCCATTATTCTTTGGGAATATGGAAATACTTCCTTGATGAAAGTTGTAGCTCTTTGAAATAGCTTTCCAACCATAGGTCGTGGGCCCCCATGTGACGTCGGGATTAGGAGATATGGGCGTTTTAAGAGAGAAAGGTCAAGCTGTTGGCCCAACCCAATTCAAAACCGGGTCAGGCCCATTTCCCTTGGTATTTAAGGGAAATGTTCAGCCCTAGCAGCCACATTTCCCCTACCAAAACTTCAGATTTTTAGAGAGAGAGAGAGGAAATTTAGAGAGAGAAAGTGGTGAATCAATCAAGTTCGAGGCCCCGAATCCCGAGGCTCGTGAAGGATAAAGTGTAGAACAAGTTGTTGCCGTCGTTCTAAGCTAAAAATTTAACTTGGGGGAGGTTGTTTTCGTGGTGGATGCTCATATAAGGTATGCCTAAGATTTTAATAATGTTTTTATCCTTACCATTGATAGATTTGACGAGTTAGAATAGAGAAAATGACATTGGAAGTTCGGTTATAATTTTTGGATATCAAGTGATTTGTGGGCTGTTTTGGTATGATTAAATGGATAGGATTAGTTGGATATTGATATAAAATAATTGTTGATATTGTTGTTGATGTTGTTGATAAGTTGTTGTTCTTGAAATTGAGAGAATAAAGTGTATGAATATATTGTATACAAAGCGTATACCGGGCTGTTTTGTGACGATATATTTGGGGGCTGTTTATATGATTTCGTGGCTATTTTGTGACAATATTTTGGGGCTGTTTTATATGATTTTCGTGTATTTTGGGGCTGTTTTATATTTTGTTATTGTTATACTATGGATATACGGAAATAAAGAAGTGTATACAAGCATTGGCATCCGAAGGTATAGTGGGTTGTTTTGGAAGTAATTTAAGGACGGATTTAATTTCAAGATCCTTTAATGAATCAAATGAAAAGCAATCTTTTCATGTTCCTTGAACTCTAATTCATGTTTTAAATGGTGGTTAATGTGTGTGAGGGGACAAACCCACATTAAACCTAGATTGTAATAAACTCTATTTATGTATAAGATATTATGAATGTTTTCCTCTATGAGAGATGCTTAGTAATGCTAGTTAAGAGTTGGTAATGACATTCCCATTGGTGAATTAGGACATGGAAATCTTTGTAAAGAAGTTGTATGTTTTCAAAACATTGATTGGAATGATTTATCTTTACGATATGGCATAACGAACCTTAATGGTAAATGGTGATGTGACTGCTTTAAGATGAATTGTAATTCGGCTTTTAAGCTATGAACTCTGTTGATGTATTTATTCCTAGCCATTCGGGAGGATGAGTGGTCACCGGGAATTTCATATTCCGGTGTGCTTATGCCTAGCCATTCGGGAGGATGACTGGTCATCGGGAATTTCATATTCCGATGTGCTTACGCCTAGCCATTCGGGAGGATGAGTGGTCACCGAGGTTTATATTCCGGTGTGCTTACGCCGAGCCATTTGGGAGGATGAGTGGTCACCGGGGATTTCATATTCCGGTGTGTTTATGCCTAGCCATTCGGGAGGATGAGTGGTCACCGAGAATTTGTAATTCGATGTGGTGCGTTGTGACAAGGGAACCCTACGGTCAACCCCTCGATGTGATTTATTTTTGGGCTTGTGTCGGTGTGTGTAATATTCGTAATCTCTCATAGAACTATTGTTGACAATCATGATCAATTTGAAAGGCATAATTAAAAGTTGTAACTTAACAAAAGACTTCATAATCGGTTTTGATAATTCTTATGGAGATACACATGTTGAATACTTGTTTCTATATTGATAAATGGCTTTGTAAACTGTTTAACAAATGATATTGAGAATCACAAAGTGGAATGACTGTTTTTATGCTATCTTTTCAGAACTGATTTCTTTATACATTATTGTATTTTATTTTCATAATACTTGTTGTCCCCGAGGCACTCACTGAGTACGAAAGTACTCAGGCATACCATTGTTGTTTTTTATGGTATGTTAGGTAACGAAGAAGAGCAGGTTCGTGATACTTTCGACGCTTAAGAGGACTTGCTACTGCTGTGGATTCGGTGAGCCCACAGCCTTGTTCGTGGGACACTTCCTATTTCATTTATTATTCTAGATTTCCGGGCTGCGTCCCGAAGTTTGACGATTGTTATGTCTCTTAGAAGCTCCATAGATAGTTGTCAGAATTGTGGGTAGATTGTCAAAAGTCTCGTACGACTTAATGGGTGTTTGCCACGTTGATGGCTATTACTTATAAAGACTTCCGCTGATTTAATTCATGTGTTCATGATATGTTGCATTTAATTTATAAATTGTTGGAGGCGAATGTTGAACCTGGCGGGTTCAAGTATCATTATTGTGTTGTTTAGGTTCTTCCGATATTGTTCGTGACGTCGGATGCCGGTCACGTCTAGGGTGGGTTTTGGGGCGTGACAAGCTTGGTATCAGAGCCTAGGTTTAAATACGTCCTAGGATTATTGCTGGTGTCTGTGGAGCTATGTCTAGTGGAGTTTTCCTTGTGCAGCCTGATCACCTGCATGATTGAGAAACTCCCAGGACATTTATAGGTGTTTCCTGTTCTTCTTGATTCTAGATTGTGCTGTAGAGCTTAAAGTCCTTCTTAGGATCGTTCTAATTCGCTCGTAATTCGTGCCTTGCAAAAATGACTCTGACGCGATCCAAAAGTTGTAAACAAGGACGTCCCGCGAAAGTTAACCGAAATCTTGGGGGCGCGAATGCTGGTAATGAAAATGATGCTGGAAATCAAGCACCACCTCCAGCACCGCCTGCTCCTGCTGTCCTTGTTGCGGGTGTACTTGAGATTGGTACTATGCAAACGGCTATTCGAATGTTGACTGCTTTGGTTGCGGCTCAGCAGCAGCGTGGAGGTGTGGGACCTCATGGTGGAGGCAGATTTAAGCAGTTCCTAGACTTAAAGCGACCAAAGTTCTTTGGGTCACGAGAGGTGGACGACCCCCAACACTTCTTAGATGAGACCTTTAAGGCATTGAGGGCAATGGATGCCCATGATTCAGAAGTTTTGAGGCTTGCTTCGTATCAGTTGAAGGATGTTGCTCACGTATGGTTTGAGATGTGGGAATCTGAGAGAGGTGACGCTGCTTTAGCTTCGACGTGGGCTGAATTTGAGGAGGCCTTCATGGAAAGGTTCTTGTCTGATGAGGAAAGAATTGCTATGGCTACGAAATTTGAAAAGCTGGAGCAGGGTAACAAGTCAGTTCGTGAGTATAGTTTGGAGTTCACTCGTCTGTCAAAGTATGCTTTATACATGATCCCTACTGAAAAGCATAAGTTGACTCGTTTTGTGAAAGGCTTGGTACCACGTATCAAGTCTCCATGTGCTGCTGTTGCTATGTCTCCTACTTGTACATTTTCATCTTTGGTTGGGTTCGCTGAGCAACAAGAGAATTGGAAGGGCGAAGAGATGCTTGAAAGGGAACAAAGTAAGAAGGCCCGATCTACGGGTGGTTTCACTGGTTCGTATGATGGAGGACAACGGAGAGGTAATTTTGCACCTCAGCAGTCTGTTTCTCAGTTTAATAGGGGTGTTCCATCTGGTGGACAAAGTCAAAGGAACGGTAATCAAAATGGATATTCACACGGTAGTAACCGACAAGCATCTGGATGGAACGATCCTATTTGTCACCATTGTGGTATAAGGGGTCATATCAAGAAATATTGTAGGAAGTGGCTTCGTGAAATGGCTAACTCTTCTAGCCAGCGGAATAATTCACATAATGGTAATGTCAACATCACTCCTAATGCTCATGGTAATGAGGCTAGTAAAGTGGTTGCTAACACCGCTAATAGGGGACAAGCTCGACTTTATAGTTTTACTCGTAGAGAGGCGGCTGAAGACCCTGATAACGTGGGCACATGTATTGTAACTATATGTTCTCTTAAAGCATTATATGAGTTTTGTTTGTGATATCTTACCACAAAAAAAAAAAAAAAAAAAAAAAAAAAAAACACTACTGAGAATTTTGAAATTTGAGGTTTAGTGAAGAATCTTAAGCTATGACTTTCATTCGGGGACAAATGATCTTAAGGGGGGAATAATGTAACACCCCGTAAATTTGAACTAGGTGTGAATATGTAAAAATCTAGTGTTAAGATGATATTTTATCTATATGAAACCATTCTTGATGAATTCGGGTGGAGAATGGTCGTTTAGAAGTCAAACCAACAATCGAAGTTCTTAAGGGCTCTTAAATTCACCTAAGTTTTGGTAGGTCTGTCTTCTGGGCGACTTTAGTGAAAATGTGTTTCGAATTTGGAAGCACCCCTGAAATAAAAGTTGTAGATCTTTGAAATGGCTTTCCAACGGTATATTATGGGGGTCAAACGGACATCTGTGCAAAGCGTTATGCCCATTTTACTGAAGCCTGTCCGCACTGGAAATTTGGTCTGCGTTACGGACCGTCCCTTGGGGCCGTAACACGAGTTACGGACCGTCCCTTGGGGCCATAACGTCCCAAAAATTTCCAGAACCTCACTGGAAATTTGGTCAGTGTTACGCTCCAAGTTACGGGCCGTAACACGTGTTACGGACCGTCCCTTGGGGCGTAACACAGGTGAAAACAGTACGTTTTCAGGCGATTCTGACTTCGGGAGGCCATAAACCCATTATGATTTGGGAATATGGAAATACTTCCTTGATGAAAGTTGTATCGCTTTGAAATAGCTTTCCAACCATAGGTCGTGGGCCCCCTTGTGACGTCGGGATTAGGAGATATGGGCGTTTTAAGAGAGAAAGGTCAAGCTGTTGGCCCAACCCAATTCAAAACCGGGTCAGGCCCATTTCCCTTGGTTTTTAAGGGAAATGTTCAGCCCTAGCAGCCACATTTCCCCTACCAAAACTTCAGATTTTTAGAGAGAGAGAGAGGAAATTTAGAGAGAGAAAGTGGTGAATCAATCAAGTTCGAGGCCCCGAATCCCGAGGCTCGTGAAGGATAAAGTGTAGAACAAGTTGTTGCCGTCGTTCTAAGCTAAAAATTTAACTTGGGGGAGGTTGTTTTCGTGGTGGATGCTCATATAAGGTATGCCTAAGATTTTAATGATGTTTTTATCCTTACCATTGATAGATTTGACGAGTTAGAATAGAGAAAATGACATTGGAAGTTCGGTTATAATTTTTGGATATCAAGTGATTTGTGGGCTGTTTTGGTATGATTAAATTGATAGGATTAGTTGGATATTGATATAAAATAATTGTTGATATTGTTGTTGATGTTGTTGATAAGTTGTTGTTCTTGAAATTGAGAGAATAAAGTGTATGAATATATTGTATACAAAGCGTATACCGGGCTGTTTTGTGACGATATATTTGGGGGCTGTTTATATGATTTCGTGGCTATTTTGTGACAATATTTTGGGGCTGTTTTATATGATTTTCGTGTATTTTGGGGCTGTTTTATATTTTGTTGTTGTTATACTATGGATATACGGAAATAAAGAAGTGTATACAAGCATTGGCATCCGAAGGTATAGTGGGCTGATTTGGAAGTAATTTAAGGACGGATTTAATTTCAAGATCCTTTAATGAATCAAATGAAAAGCAATCTTTTCATGTTCCTTGCACTCTAATTCATATTTTAAATGGTGGTTAATGTGTGTGAGGGGACAAACCCACATTAAACCTAGATTGTAATAAACTCTATTTATGTATAAGATATTATGAATGTTTTCCTCTATGAGAGATGCTTAGTAATGCTAGTTAAGAGTTGGTAATGACATTCCCATTGGTGAATTAGGACATGGAAATCTTTGTAAAGAAGTTGTATGTTTGCAAAACAGATTGGAATGATTTATCTTTACGATATGGCATAACGAACCTTAATGGTAAATGGTGATGTGACTGCTTTAAGATGAATTGTAATTCGGCTTTTAAGCTATGAACTATGTTGATGTAGTTATTCCTATCCATTCGGGAGGATGAGTGGTCACCGGGAATTTCATATTCCGGTGTGCTTATGCCTAGCCATTTGGGAGGATGAGTGGTCATCGGGAATTTCATATTCCGATGTTCTTACGCCTAGCCATTCGGGAGGATGAGTGGTCACCGAAGTTTATATTCCGGTGTGCTTACGCCTAGCCATTCGGGAGGATGAGTGGACACCGGGGATTTCATATTCCGGTGTGTTTATGCCTAGCCATTCGGGAGGATGAGTGGTCACCGAGACTTTGTAATTCGGTATGGTGCATTGTGACAAGGGAACCCTACGGTCAACCCCTCGATGTGATTGATTTTTGGGCTTGTGTCGGTGTGTGTAATATTCGTAATCTCTCATAGAACTGTTGTTGACAATCATGATCAATTTGAAAGGCATAATTAAAAGTTGTAACTTAACAAAAGACTTCATAATCGGTTTTGATAATTCTTATGGAGATACACATGTTGAATACTTGTTTCTATATTGATAAATGGCTTTGTAAACTGTTTAACAAATGATATTGAGAATCACAAAGTGGAATGACTGTTTTTATGCTATCTTTTCAGAACTGATTTCTTTATACATTATTGTATTTTATTTTCATAATACTTGTTGTCCCCGAGGCACTCACTGAGGACGAAAGTACTCAGGCATACCATTGTTGTTTTTTATGGTATGTTAGGTAACGAAGAAGAGCAGGTTCGTGATACTTTCGACGCTTAAGAGGACTTGCTACTGCTGTGGATTCGGTGAGCCCACATCCTTGTTCGTGGGACACTTCCTATTTCATTTATTATTCTAGATTTCCGGGCTGCGTCCCGAAGTTTGACGATTGTTATGTCTCTTAGAAGCTCCATAGATAGTTGTCAGAATTGTGCGTAGATTGTCAAAAGTCTCGTACGACTTAATGGGTGTTTGCCACGTTGATGGCTATTACTTATAAAGACTTCCGCTGATTTAATTCATGTGTTCATGATGTGTTGCATTTAATTTATAAATTGTTGGAGGCGAATGTTGAACCTGGCGGGTTCAAGTATCATTATTGTGTTGTTTAGGTTCTTCCGATTGTGTTCGTGACGTCAGATGCCGGTCACGTCTAGGGTGGGTTTTGGGGCGTGACAACATACTTCTTTTATTTGTCGATTCGCTATAATTCACTGTAACGCATTCTAGATCTCTACATAGTCATTCCTGTAATATTTCCTCTTTCTGTTACTTTCCGAGGTAATAAGTCCACGTCCTTGTCTTTACTCTTCTCTTTATTTCACAGTTGGTTGTCAGTTATATTGCGAGCTCTTCTGCTAAAATCTTACTTTCTTCCTTGTGCGCTTAGTCTTAACTTGACTTCTTCTTCTCCTTAGTTATTCCCTTAAGGTATCGTTTCCTTTATCTTACCTCTCAATCTTGAAATATGATTTTTATAACGCGCAGACGTCCGTCGTCGGTTTATTAGACTTTAATATCCCTGGAGCATCGCATGCCTCTGGTAACCTGTGGACCTTTCGCAGGTTCTACGAGTAAAATGAAATTTCCCAGAGGGTAACATTTTTGTACTCCAATAGCTTTTCTTTACTCCGCTGTGACTCTCCGTGTTCTGAAATCCTCAGCATCATGTGTCACTTTCTGACTTTCTTTTAAAGGTCTTCAATTTCTTGTCACTTTTACGGGATTTCTTTTAAAAGTCTTCAACTTCTTTTACGGGATTTCACTTTCTGAAATCTCGATCTTTAGGGTTGGCTATCAAATAGTGCTAAGGTCCCCTCATATTATAGGTTTACTGTCCTCCAGTAACCAGTAACCTGCTTATCCTAATTGTCTCGGTTAAATCATTTCGTAATTTCCCTTAACGTAACTGGCACTACTTTAGGCATATTATCTCGTGTTGTTTCTCTATTTTTGACTCAACTCTTCTATTGCCTCTTTACTCAAATTTGCTCTTAGTTCTCCTACCACGCATCCTATTGCAATCTTTACAAAGAGTATGTGTAGGTGCTCAAATTAGCCCGGAAAATACATTAGCGTTGCCTCGCTAGTCTTTATGCAGCCCTATATTCTTCTCTTATATCTTTCAATTGATATCAAGGCTCAACTATGGCTTTTGCCCTCAGTACTAATTATATCTCCGTAGTTTTGCCTCAACCCATCTTATACCTTTCCTTGATGTATCCAAAATATCGCAACCATATTGTTGTTACTGAATTCTTACTCCTCTAATCAGGTACTCACTTGGTCTCATTCTTAGCATACAAATATTCGTAGGTTGCATAACTATTCTCATACAATTTGTACAAAGTGCATCAAATCCTAGTCATAGTCTTTCCTTCTCCTAGCTTATTCTACTTTACATATCTTATTGTACTAAAACTCACTTGCTGTCTATTTCGCCATACTCCTTTCGCTTCCTCTATTCACCATTTGGTTTTCTCATATCCTTCTATAGGAAAGTGTTCCTATCCTTTCTCCTTTGCTACTTATGTGTCACACTATCATTAGCCAATAACTCCGTTGCCAACATCTTAACCTCTAATCCAGTATAGCCTTGCTATCTTTTATAATACCTTTTAAGTTACTCGTTACCATTTTCTTGTCGTATTCTTCCTTTTTATAAGCCTCCACCTTCTGATGTCTTATTATCCAAGGTCTTTACCAATAATTCTCAGCACTGTCTCAAATACCATCTTGACTTCTATCAGTTTATTAAAATCTTACTAACTTGTTTCAGCAAGGGATCTCACTTAAAGTTTAAGTATTCACATTAAACGTGTTGCAGTGCCAGTTGATTTCATCTTACACTTACATTTCTCTCGTCCGCTTCCCCCCTTTTGGGTGTACTCACATCATTATCTATTTATACTCTGCTTTATGTCCCTATTTCTAATCTCACATTCATCCGATCCCTTTTTCCAATTCACTTGGTATGCTGCGCCATCCTCATATCTTTCTTTATAATTTATAACTTGATTATCCACGTACGAAACCTTAACGCAATCACGAGGTGATGAGAACTCTCGATATATAGTACAAAATCTCATCTGATGGTTGGTACTCGAGTAATATAATTAATGTAGCAATTTATCCGAAGCCACATTCCATTCATTCCAATCAATAATTAGCTAGTGCTTATAGTCATTTCAAATTCTCATTTAGGCAGCACTTGTATTCTAATGATAAGTGTCCCAAGCTTTCTTATGACACTATCTTTATCCCAACGGATATCACCTGTTTCCTCTAGTAAACTCACAATGCATCAGTTGTTTCGCAAATCTACAATCCTTGTCCTTTAAGGATTTCACCATTTTTCCGAGGTGAAGTCATACACATGCAGTACTCCTTTATGCCTTACGCTCTTTCACCCTTGTTGTATACCCAACGTTAGCTTCTAACTTACTCAAAATCATATCAAACTCGTCTTAATAGTGGTCTTGTCTTATCACTTTCTCGTCATACTACACCTTTAAGTCCATAGCTATATGTTTTCCTGTTTTATTTTATACTCGTACTCAATTATTTACGTCCGTCTTGAGTACTTCCTTTAGTACTCCTTTTCATTTCTCCAGTCTATGTCCATCTTTTATTCTGTGCACGAGGAATCTCATGCTACTCCTGTATCCTTCAGAAAACACTACTTCTACATAACCCCTTTCTCATTTTCGAAACATATTCTGTTCATCTCTATTTGTTCTTATCATCCCAGTCGTTTCTGGCACTCATTCTGTCTCGTTGCTCACCTTTCTTTAGGTTGGTCTTCACAATTCTGTCGCTTATTTTACTCGTTTTCCTAGCTATACATGTCCTAACGCATCGCTACACTGTAATCCCACTCGCTTTCTTCTTATCTCCTTCCTTCTATTAACTCCTTCTCTTCCTGTGCTCTCTTTCACTTCCGTTACCACTTGACTTTTATTCTGAACTTTCCCTATAGAACTTTGTAAGTCTTTCTTATTCATTCTACATTTGCTTTTCCGTTTCACACTAATCTCATCGTATTCTTTAGTTACTTCCTTGCTAGGCTTTACTCATTTCTATAGCAATCCTTATGGTATTCACATTACATCCTGTTCGTAATCCATCCAATAACGTAACACTTCTTAATCTTATTCACGATTCTCACTATGTTTTTAATTACACTCCGTGGACTAGGCGTACTTAACCCTTCACCCTTTCTGATCAATCTTACCCATAATATCTCACATGCTGTCTTATCAATACCTTCATAATTTGTCATAACTCTTCCTCCCCCGTACTTTTGTCTCAATCATACTACCACTCCTTTTAACTGTAAACTCGTCGTAATTTATCCCTGCTTGTCAATTCAGTGGTACCTCAATATAATACTCTATTATGATTTGCCAGCCTTTTCTAAATCATCCCTTAGTATCACAAGTCCTTCCGAATCACCCAAGCATTTCATCAACAACACATGATCTAAGACAGCCCACAAGTTTAAGCTTTCCTTCTACAAATTCCATCTCCAATTAGTTGGTTAAGAACTAATGAAATGTTACTATGAAGCATTCTCCAACCAGCACCAGAAGAGAACTAGAATCCGACAAGCACCACAGGACTTCTTAGTGCTTGATTCACATGATTTACCTCCAGGTTTATTCTTGAGTCGTGAACGAATCAATTAGTTCATAAACTACTGGCTGTATGCTTTGTACTTTTCAATAAAAGTGAAACTTAATTACTAGACGTTTTTACCCTTCAACATGAGCTTTTCTAAGGCAAAATGTGGTTTGTAAGTATTATGGTCCGTCCAAATGAATTCCAAACTTGCTGCTCATATATGCCATTTCGAAATAAAATTTCCCAAGTAAGAATGGTGCCTCTTACGGATGACATGGAGGGTATCTCTTAAATCTTTATATCTCACTCTTTTTTTTTTTCCTATTTCTGGGAAAATTTGGGCAGAGTTTCCTCTGTATTTCTTACTATCCCAGAACCTGCACGCAGGAAATACCAACAATGCCTCACAGGGCCAACATATATACATATATATCATATTGTACCATAGCCACACAGGGCTCCCAATTTCCAGCAAAAAGTATAGAGGTGTCGGGACTTACCTCACATATCACACCTCGAGACGTACCTGATCCTTTAACGATCTGTTATGTTATACTTTCCTATCCAGCTTCTCTTTCGTCCTCCAACTTTACATTTCAATCATATTTCAATATTCCTACCTTATCCCACATACCTCTTTCGCACCGTTACTTACCTGTGTACTTTGTAACTACCAATATCATCATTCGTTTTCTTCTGTCGAAGTCGTTCTTCAGCTGAAATCAAAGGTTAGTACAAGGAATTTCATTTCCTATGGCTGGGCTCTATCGCACGATCTTAGAGATGAAAGAAAGGTAACATCCTAAATGTCCTGTAGCTTCCTGTTTATAGATGTGGTGCACAACACACCGATAAACAAGACTCTACTAGACTGGTCTGTAGACACTCCGAGGATGAACTGCTCTGATACCACTTTTGTCACGACCCAACCCCGTGGGCCATGACTAGTGCCCGAACTGGGCACCCGTATACGAACCTGTTACATATAATCAAACTGAATCTATGAGTAGTATTGAAACTTGCAGAAGAACTCCAACGGTTCATAACGTCACCATATATGTATATTCAGATAAATTGTCTCCCGAGGAGTCACAACTGAGAAAATCATAAAGGGATACGCAAGCCAACGAGGCTGCCAGTACACATCAACATAATGTCATATGCAAGCCGACAAGGCTGCCACTACAGACGGACATCATATCATAGCATATCGGATAGACACAGCTGAACAGAACTTATACACACTCTAAGAGTACGAATAGCGAAATGTGAAGGGACAGGGCCCCGTCGTACCCCTGGATAAACATACATATATATCATAAGATCTGTACCAAAATTCTAAACCCCGGAACAACGGAGCTCTCCAAGATAGCTGCTTAGAAGTCCTACGCTGAAGAGTCACCAAACCGACTATCTATACCTGCGGGCATGAAACGCAGCCCCCCGAAGAAAGGGGGTCAATACGAAATATGTACTGAGTATATAAAGAATGAAATACAGTAAAACGGATCATAACTGAAATAAGGAGTACAGAAAACAAGTACGATGTCCAGAATACCAAAACACTTGCCTTTGAAACATAAATCATGCATGTCAATATCATATATCATACCCGGCCCATTATGGGACTCGGTGACATAATCATATCATCATCATATACATATATACCGTACCCGGCCCTCTAGTGATGGACTCGGTGAATAAAGTCATCATTGTCACACCCCAACCTTACTAGGGTGTGATGGGCACCCGACCCTTACTTAGGGCCGAGCAAACCCTCAGACTTTGCTGTGCATAAAATCACATCAAACTTTTTAAATCAAATAAGATACAATACATAGTAATTTTTTTTTGAAATATTCTTTCTCGTAGCTTCCAAGCCGAACAAATCTATGATCATACAAAATCCAGTACATAACACAAACCGACATATCGGCTGACGGAGCCACTTACAGACTGAAAACCAAAACCCACGACTCTGTCTGCAAAGTCTCTAACATTAACAGAACCTTTAACACATATATTCTGACTCGGCAGTTCTCCGGGAGCAAATGGAGCTTGCCATCCTCGCTGGAACATCTTGCATAATATTTTCAACTCCTCTGGGAGTACCTGCGCGGCATGAAATGCAGCCCCCGAAGAAAGGGGGTCAGTATGGAATATGTATTGAGCATGTAAGGAATGAAACACCAAAAAAAACGAAGCCATAACCGAAGTAAAATGTACAGAAGGTGAGCACAATAGCCAGAATACCAAAGTGTTGCATCTGACGTACAAATCATACATAAAAGGTTCCGGAAGACAAATACGACAATCAAAATGCCAAAATACTTTGCTTTCCTTTGAAAAACGTTTCCGTCTAATACACACAGAAAATCAAACACACAATTACCGTGGCCAAAAGTCCAGCGGTCACTAGCACACATACTGCGACCAAGTGTCCAGCGGTTAGCATCCCAAACCCGACAAACCGCGGTCAGGGGTCCAGCGGTCAACATCACAAATGCGGCATACCGCGGTCAGGAGTCCAGCGGTCAATGTCGCACATACCGCGGTCAGGGGTCCAGCGGTCAATATCACATAGTGCGGCATACCGCGGTCAGGGGTCCAGCGGTCAATGTCGCACCCACCGCGGTCAGGGGTCCAGCGGTCAATAACCAAATTTATTACTTTCCAAACATAAATCACACATGTCAGAATCATGCATCACACATACATACAACGTTCCCCGGCCCTCGGTGAGGGACTCGGTGAATAGATTCATGTATACCAAAATCGTATATCAGAAAAATACCGAAGGTAAGTAGCTTATCCAGAATATCAGAATACTTACTTTTCAACCACAATTGATGCATACCAAAGTCATGCAAAGGGCGCAGGAACATGGTCGCCACTCCCGTCTCTGGCGCCATAACACACCATGCTCCAGAAGATTTCATAACATGTATATGGTATCTCGGGAACAGGACATATACCACGAGAACCCGAGGACCAGTCACATCATAATCCATATACACAGTAACTAGGGACGGACATATACCACAGTACCCCAGAACCGTACACGGTAACCGGAGACGGACATATACCACAGTACTCCGGAACCGAACACATCATACTCCATATACACGGCAACCGGGGACGGACATATACCACAGTACCCCGGAGCCGGACACATCATACTTCGAAATTACATACATGGAACCCGACTCCTAGACAAGGGACTCGGCGAACCATACGCACGATAAATACCGGCTCAGAACTCGGTGAAAGGGATCATAGCGTATATACGAGCGGATTAGTAAGAAACTAGGTGCACATAAATTAAAACCCGATGAAGGAATCAAATGTATTACCAGGATATTCGTAACGGATTATTTATAACCGAATACCTATTTCGGATACTTATATCAGATTACCTGTGTCAGGATGTTTCTGTCAACATACCTATATCAGATTACTCATAGCAGACTCCTTATATCGAATTACATGCTCACATCAGGATATTCACATTAAGGAGCTTTCCAATGACTTATGGAACGAATCAAACGGAGTCTTAGATTCATAGACGAAAGTCTTACTTTTATATCATACAAAAATAGCTCAAGTGAGACAAACGTAGGAAGTTTCGGAACTTGTGGGCCGACCTCGGGTCAAGTCGAGGTGGCGGATATAAATTACAAACATTGGACTCTATGGAGTCATCCATGAAGGTTTCAAAGCGAGCCGATCACGTCTGTACGGGTTATGGATGTTTGAACAGTTTTCCAACAAATCTTAAGGGCTATAATTCAATTGTGCTGAATGAATAGTACCAAAAATTCAGACTCGCATTCCCATGAGCAGAATAACCTACGAGGCTCAAATCCGAATCTAGTACACCTAGGACATGCCAATAGAAGAAAAGGGATAGCTTTACATACCACACTTGCGCCTTATGCTCGTCCAAACTCAATTCCCGTTTCGCCCAAAATCTCTTTCTCCAATCTTCTTCAAACTTCCACTTGCCAACACAAGCACTTTCTTGCCTTAAAACTTATATCATGTTGAATTGCATCCTTGAGTTAGAAATATTGCTAGAAAATCATGATTTTTGGATCACAATTGAAGGACTTGGAATTTTTTTTCTCTTTTTCTTGAAGGGGCCGAAACCCCCCTCCTTTTGTTCTTGCTCGTTTTTTTTTTTTTTCATGAATGGTCTAGAATGAACCATGGCCCCTTTATTTATTTAATTACCACATGACTTGAATTAAAACATGGGCTTGGGCTCATCTTAATGGACTATGGCCGGCCATCCTTCCCAATATTGGGCCTCAATGTTTTTATTTTTTTTTTAGCCCAATTAATGATGGATCATAAATTTAATTCTCGAAACTAATTTCCGAAATTCCCAATTTTGCCCTTGGCCTTCCTCCATATTTCCACACCAACACCTTTCATGAACAACCTATATGTTAATTAAAATCATAATATGGCCTTACCTCTTACAAGTCATAATTATTTCAAATATTTTCCGAATGTGCGAAATACGGGATATAACATCCTCCCCCCTTTAGAACATTCGTCCTCGAATGTTCAACTGACCTTATGGGGTATTATAGTACTTCGGGAGGGTCCCTCTTTCTTCATCCACAGGCGCTGCGTTCTTTCTTTCTTTCAAAAATTTCCAGATTACCAATTGTCGCGACTATCTGGCCGTTTAGGGTCTCTAACCATTCCTCATACGCTAATTTCCCTTTTGGTTACTCTATCCTTTTCATTTGTCTCTGACAGCTAAATCATTAGAGTATTTTGCATACTTCCCAGGGGGTCACCCATCCTCCCACTTTAGCACGCTTAACCCCGAAACGTTGGCGGAATTCGGTGCCTTAATACCAACATAATCACGTCCACTTTCTCCTATGGTCTTTATTACATGATTCAGGGCGAATCGAGGTCTCACAGATTCCGAGGCATGTTCGTAATACGTTCCTTCTTTTACAATTACCATTTTACCCTTTTTGGTCTTCAATAGTCGCCTTTACAAATTCTTATCATCCGAAATCTGTACACAGCAAATACCAACAACACCTTACAGAGCATACAGCTATATATCATATTCTAGCCACCCAGAACATTCTGTCTCAAGTAACAGATCAAATACATCCAGACTTGTCCTCGTGACCTTTCCATATCGTCACTTACCCTTCTCCATCGTATGTAAGGCTTACGGAAAGGGTTTCATTTTTCCTATGTATTGGCTCTATCGCACGGTCTTATTACGGAAAGAAGGTCAACAATCCCTAAATGCCCCGTAGCCTCCTGTTTATAATGTGGCGCGCTACACACCATAAACAGGACTCTACCAGACACGACTTTGCAGACAACCCCTAGGACAGACCTGCTCTGATACCACTTTGTCACACCCCAACCTTACTAGGGTGTGATGGGCACCCGACCCTTACTTAGGGCTGAGCGAACCCTCAGACTTTGTTGTGCATAAAATCACATCAAACTTTTTAAATCAAATAAGATAAAATACATAGTAAATTTTTTTTTGAAATATTCTTTCTCGTAGCTTCCAAGCCGAACAAATCTATGATCATAAAAAATTCAGTACATAACACAAACCGACATATCGGCTGACGGAGCCGCTTACAGACTGACAACCAAAACCCACGACTCTGTCTGCAAAGTCTCTAACATTAACAGAACCTTTAACACATATATTCTGACTCGGCAGTTCTCCGGGAGCAAATGGAGCTTGCCATCCTCGCTGGAACATCTTCCATAATATCTTCAACTCATCTGAGAGTACCTGCGCGGCATGAAATGCAGCCCCCGAAGAAAGGGGGTCAGTACGGAATATGTACTGAGCATGTAAGGCATGAAACACAAAAAAAAAAACTAAGCCATAACCGAAGTAAAATGTACAGAAGGTGAGCACAATAGCCAGAATACCAAAGTGTTGCATCTGACGTACAAATCATACATAAAAGGTTCCGGAAGACAAATACGGCAATCAATATGCCAAAATACTTTGCTTTCCTTTGAAAAACGTTTCCGTCTCACACACACAGAAAATCAAACACACAATTACCGCGGCCAAAAGTCCAGCGGTCACTATCACACATACCGCGACCAAGTGTCCAGCGGTTAGCATCCCAAAACTGACATACCGCGGTCAGGGGTCCAGCGGTCAACATCACAAATGCGGCATACTGCGGTCAGGAGTCCAGCGGTCAATGTCGCACATACCGCCGTCAGGGGTCCAGCGGTCAATATCACATAGTGCGGCATACCGCGGTCAGGGGTCCAGCGGTCAATGTCGCACACACCGCGGTCAGGGGTCCAGCGGTCAATAACCAAATTTATTACTTTCCAAACATAAATCACACATGTCAGAATCATGCATCACACATACATACAATGTGCCCCGGCCCTCGGTGAAGGACTCGGTGAATACATTCATGTATACCAAAATCGTATATCAGAAAAATACCGAAGGTAAGTAGCTTATCTAGAATATCAAAATACTTACTTTTCAACCACAACTGAGGTATACCAAAGTCATGCAAAGGGCGCAGGAACATGGTCGCCAGTCCCGTCTCTGGCGCCATTACACACCATGCTCCAGAAGATTTCATAACATGTATACGGTATCTCGGGAACCGGACATATACCACGAGAACCCGAGGACCAGTCACATCATAATCCATATACACAGTAACTGGGGACGGACATATACCACAGTACCCCAGAACCGTACATCGTAACCGGAGACGGACATATACCACAGTACTCTGGAACCGAACACATCATACTCCATATACACGGCAACCGGGGACGGACATATACCACAGTACCCCAGAGCCGGACACATCATACTTTGAAATTACATACATGGAACCCGACTCCTAGACAAAGGACTCGGCGAACCATACGCACAACACATACCGGCCCGGAACTCGGTGAAAGGGATCGTAGCGTATATACGAGCGGATTAGTAAGAAACTAGGTGCACATAAATTAAAACCCAATGAAGGAATCGAATGTATTACCAGGATATTCGTAACGGATTATTTTTAACCGAATACTTATTTCGGATACTTATATCAGATTACCTGTGTCAGGATGTTTCTGTCAACATACCTATATCAGATTACTCATAGCAGACTCATTTTATCGAATTACATGCTCACATCAGGATATTCACATTAAGGAGCTTTCCAATGACTTATGGAACGAATCAAACGGAGTATTAGATTCATAGACGAAAGTCTTACTTTTATATCATACAAAAATAGCTCAAGTGAGACAAATGTAGAAAGTTTTGGAACTTGTGGGCCCACCTCGGGTCAAGTCGAGGTGGCAGATATAAATTACAAATATTGGACTCTATGGAGTCATCCATGAAGGTTTCAAAGCGAGCCGATCACGTCTGTACGGGTTATGGATGTTTGAACAGTTTTCCAACAAAACTTAAGGGCTATAATTCAATTGTGCTGAATGAATAGTACCAAAAATTCAGACTCGCATTCCCATGAGCAGAATAACCTACGAGGCTCAAATCCGAATCTAGTACACCTAGGACATGCCAAGAGAAGAAAAGGGATAGCTTTACATACCTCACTTGCGCCTTATGCTCGTCCAAACTCAATTCCCGTTTCGCCCAAAATCTCTTTCTCCAATCTTCTTCAAACTTCCACTTGCCAACACAAGCACTTTCTTGCCTTAAAACTTATATCATGTTGAAGAGCATCCTTGAGTTAGTAATATTGCTAGAAAATCATGATTTTTGGATCACAATTGAAGGACTTGGAATTTTTTTTCTCTTTTTCTTGAAGGGGCCGAAACCCCCCTCCTTTTGTTCTTGCTCTTTTTTTTTTTTTCATGAATGGTCTAGAATGAACCATGGACCCTTTATTTATTTAATTACCACATGACTTGAATTAAAACATGGGCTTGGGCTCATCTTAATGGACTATGGCCGGCCACCCTTCTCAATATTGGGCCTCAATTTTTTTTTTGAGCCCAATTAATGATGGATCATAATTTGTAATTCCCGAAACTAATTTCCGAAATTCCCAATTTTGCCCTTGGCCTTCCTTCATATTTCTACACCAACACCTTTCATGAACAACCTATATGTTAATTAAAATCATAATATGGCCTTACCTCTTACAAGTCACAATTATTTCAAAATTTTTCCGAATGTGCGAAATACGGGATATAACAATCATATGCCCTCTTGGCCGCCATAGCATATCATCATATCATATATATATACCGTACCCGTCCCTCTAGTGAGGGACTCGGTGAACAATGTAGTGAAACTGTGCACGATAACATACCTGGCCCGGGACTCGGTGAAAGATAAATTGAGGCATGCACGAGCAGAGTAGTGAGGAACCATATGCAATATAATTCATTATCAAGACTCAAACAGAATAAGAAGAAGAGATTAACACCTGAGTATCAGTAGCGACAATTATATCAAGTATCCCTCGAATGTCATCATAGTTCATATCAAAAGAGTCTTAGGAATCGTAGACACATGTCAATATAGTGTGAAATAGCTTATAGAAGTCAGAGACATTAGTTCTCGTAGAGTTTCTAGGAATAGGGGCTTATATATGTCGACTATTATCCAACGCATAGGAAACTGGAGAGGGAAGCTCAATCACTTAAGAGCTCTAACATAAAGAAGTGCATAAGAATCATGAATAACACTAAAGACTTATGAATAGGATTACCCCAAAGCTCATATCATTCATTACTTAAATCTAAGACATGCCAAAAGAAAGAAGGGACAACTTTACATACCTTTTTAACGACTATTCGCAAATCCGTTCGCTTTGTCGACCCCTTTAGCCTATTTAACGTCAAAGTAACGTTATCATTAGTAACTATACTTTCTAGTTCATAAATCCGTAGCCCATCGCTTATAGAACTTATTCTTTAACTTATACTTTCTCGTTAAGGGTTTTTCATTAGTTAAGGGCTTAACGAAAATCGGGCAGCATTTCCCCTATATATTCGCCTAACCCGAATTTTAAATTATTCTCCTATTAGAACAGAAATACCAACAACAAAGATATACATATAAAATTCTCACAATTCAGCCCATAACAATTCTAACAACCCAACAACCTTTTTGAATCCATTTCAACCCACAATTTCCTATAACATCGATTTCAGGCATTTTCTAAATTCTATTTTCGTCCAATCCAATTTTAATAATTCCATTACAATACTATTAACACAATTACACCATAAAACAAGAAAATCTTACCTTAATTTTCTCAGAGAAATTTCTACTCTTAATTGCTTCAATTTCGCAATTTCTTCTTCCCCGATTCAATATCCAACGTTGCTATCACCTCCTTGAACTTGTGATTCACTTGAAACTTCATCACAACATATAACCAAAAATATATTTCCTCCATCCATGGCTAGCCGAGCAGCCATGGAAATTGTTGCAAGTTTTCTTTTTCTAAATTTCAACTTTTAAAATGAAAGATCAACCCCTAACTTGTTCATCCAACTCCATATATATGGCATCTTCCCAAAATTACACGTGCTGCCCCCCCCCCCCCCCCCCCCCTCCATGACTCATCAAATATTTTGCTGATTTGTTTTTTTTTTTTTATTTAAAACGGGTGGGGCCCACAATTAAAAATTAAATTAATTAATCAAATTCTTATTTAGTAATCTAATCACAATTAATTAATCCCTAATTTCCAATAATATCTCTATACTAAGTAAAATTTATAAAAAATTTATGTTCTAATTAAAATTGAAAATTAAAGGTTCGTATTTTATGTCCGAAAATAATTCCGCCTCCAACTTGAGTCGATTTGCTTGCGAATAATTCGACGTATAAAAATACGGGGTATAACATCCTTCCCCCCTTTAGAACATTCATCCTCGAATGTTAAACTGGTCCTGAACTCCCAGTAATTACCAAGCGTTCTCTTATTTAATTATGCCCTTCACATACTTCTTCTATTTGTCGATTCGGTCTAGAATTCCAATATCTATATACATACACATATTATTTATATTCACTCACTATCAATCAACTTACTCATAAATCATGATTCTGGCAATCACTAGGTTACTAACAAATATAGTCATCTCAAATCGTCAGATTGGCTCAGATTTTCACCTCAACACAATCATCACAACGGGGGTGATACATGACAACATAGGATCCGAATCAATCGATGCACACATATCATAAGAGGATACTAACAATATACTTGCAAAAATATCAGGGGAAGGCTCAAGATCCTATCGCTCAGCTAACGCATGGATATAATGCTGGAATCCACTTGGACTAGGCATTCCTCTTTGGTCTCTATCACCACCTACTAACATTTGTGGCCTTGGCCTTGGAGGGCGTACCGATGATGAAGAGCCAGCTACCACTCCTGATGCAAGCCGAGTTGCCTCAAGGACACTTAAAGGACTGTCTCGTGGAGCCAAAGTTTGCATGATAGCATGGAGAGGACGGATGGGAGATGGAAGAGCATTAAAGTGGCCACCGAGCAAGGAAGGCTATGTTTGCAAGAGGCCACATTCGCAAATTGAAGATTTCCATTTCCACAAGACTAGCCAAACAAGGCCTTTGCCTCATTAACGGCATTTATGTAATAATAGGGTCTTCTATTATTTAGTTAGTATAAATAGCTAGTCTTTTATTTCATTAGAGGACTTTTGATGAATTGATGAGTGATTTTGAGAGTTATCTCTAGAGAGAGAAACTTGTGAGAGAGGCCATGAATGACTCTTGTTGAATCTTTGATTGTTGAGAGGTTGGTTGCAAGGGAATCTAATTCCCTTGAGGTCTTCCTAAGAGGTTGGTGCTTATTAATGTTAATTAATTGAGGTCTTTAGGTTTAATATACCTTTAGGTTGCTTTTAATTCCATTTTCTTGTGTCAATCTATCTATCCTTTACTTTCCTTGTTCTTTTATTGCTTCTGCGTATCCGTTATTGTATCAATTGGTATCAGAGCTTAGCTTAGGTTTGTTCCAACAAATCTAGTCTTAGGTTTTGGTTCAACAAAAAAAAAAATCGAAATTAAAAAAAAAAATGAATTTTCTTGTTGATTTTGTTGAATCTAGTGTTAGATTATAGTTTGTTAGTGTTTCTAGAGTCTAAATCTTCAATTTCGAGTCAATTTGGAGTTAGGATTAGTGTTCCACCATTGTTGAGCTTCAAAACCTCAAGACATGAAAGTGGGTCTTGTTGAAGAAGGTGAAATTGAAAGTTGAACCCTATTGGGCTTTGTTCTCTACATTAAAGAGAACTTAAATTCGAAATTTGAGCCAATTTGGAGTTGATTTGAGGGTAGTTGAATTTTTGAATTGTTCTTGTGTTCTTGAAGACCTTCAAATCTTCATAAGGAAGAAGACTCTCCAAAGGGCCATTTGATCCAAAAGTTGTCAAATAAAGTTGTGAAAAAGTGTTTGTGGGTCCAACAAAAACAAAAAAATCAGAAATACTTAGTCTAAATTTCTGATTTTTGCAAAAAAAAAAAAAAGGCATCGAATTTGCCCATATGCGACACTACATGCGACACAACATGCAAGTCGCATGTTGAACCTGCGAATCGCAGGTAGTGTCGCACCTTGTGACAGAGAGTTGAACGTTTTGGGGTGCATCGTCTGCGAGACACGGATCACCATCGCAGGTGGTGTCGCACCTTGTGACAGAGAATTGGCATTTTGGCTGCATCATCCGCGAGCCGCGGATCACAATCGCAGGTTGCACCTGCGAGTCGCATGTGCTGCACAAGTATAGCAGGTTGCGCAATTCAGGGTTTTCAACTCTAATTCTCTTTGATTCCATTTCTCAAAAAAAAATTCTTGATCCTTAGTTGATGGTCTTGTGTCCCTAATCCTTTGGTCGGGAAAAAAATTTAGAAATTTAAAAATTTCCGTTATTTCAAATTGATACCTTGGATCAATTGGGGCTTCCCGGTCGTGTTTTCAAGTTATCACCTACCCGAGCTCGAAATCTTAGTTATTTTCCCAATTTTTTTTTTTTTTTTTTTTGCATTTCATTTTCTTGTGTCTCAACTAGTAGCCATTTAGTAGCTGTTCCTACTTGTGTTTGCTAGTTCTTGTGTCCGCATTTCTTTCGTGCCAATTCTTTCGTGCTTTTCTTAGTTTTTGCTTCGTTGGTAATTTCTTGGTTCAAGTCCGTTAGATTGAATTGAGTCGTCAGTCTTTCTTCGAGTCTAACAAGAATCCATTCCGATCTCAAGTAGCAATTGTGCACCTTGCAAGCAACCGAATCCAATCGAGAATCAACCTCGGCCAATCCATTTGAGTGGTAAAAGGCAAGAGTGTGTGAGTTCATATGAGTGGTGCTAGCCGAGCACAAACGAGTGTAAACACGAGTGTGGTGAGGTTTCTTTACTACTAACATGTTTACTAAGTGTTCTTTGCAGGTACTTCTCCATGGATTCCGATTCATGTGGTAGCGATTACGATTGTTATGATGATGATGATTGTAGTTACGAAGGGGAGGACTATGAGAGCTATCAAGGGTGTGACGATGGGGAATATAAGAACGTTCCCCTCCGATGCTCGCGTTTGTACCTTCAAGAGGATTCGCATCAATCATTAGTTAATCGACTATAAGAACGTGTTACTATTTCTAGGGAAAAATTGGGCAGAATTTCCTTTGTTCATACGACTTTCCCCATATAATATATCAACTCCCAAACATTCATAACAACATTCACAATATCGCAAACAACAATCACCATTCATCTACATTACCCACATTTCTCCATTTCACTCCAATATCTCCATAATCATGGTCATAATTCATTATTGCATTTTCTCACATATAATACCTATCGCACGTTCTAAACGTCATTCATAACATATTTACAATCACAACATATCGATAATCATGGCTCAATCCAAACCTTTACCCAATAATGTCACTATTCACACATTCATGACCCATTTCCTATATCATTCTACAATCCAAGTGTTTTTAACTTTCAACACCTTAAACAACCAAGAATGATCATAAAACTCACCTTAGATAATGGATGAATAAGCCTTGAGTGGGAATTCTCTTCTTGCACAAAAACCCTAGCTCACTTCCTTTGGGATTCCTTGACTTACATGAACTTTGATAGGTTTCATACACTTGATTTTGTGGATTTGATGAAGTTGATCATGGATTTCCCTTGGTTTCTTGTGGATGAAGAGTAGAGAGGGTTTTCTAGAGTGTTCTTGAAGTGAGAGGTGAAAATGAAATGAAATGAAATAAAATGAACTTGGGTCCTCTCATATAAATCATGAAATCTGTCCCGACAAGGATATACGGACCAACATACGGTCCGTATCTTTTATACGGGCCGTATGTGTGGCCGTATGTTTGGTCCAGTGAACTTTGCCCCTCTTGGCTAAATATATGGCCTAACATACCACCAGTATAATTTATACGGCCAGTATGTTGGGCCGTATAATGCCCAGGTGATCCGATTTCGTTCTCGTCCACTCGTTTGATCTCCAATCATTATGGAACCTTCTTAACACTTTTTTAACACTTCAATACCAATCTAAGCAAAGTTATTACTCTTCTCCAAAGCATCATTAAATCATCATTGACTCGTTACTCATATTTCTTTCTGATACACAACGTATGCCTTCCCTTCCTTGACAACCTTTTTCCCTCACCTCAAGGTCTTTAAAATTTTTATTAGGACCGTCAAATGCTATTTCTTACCTATCAAAACATCGCATAAGTCGTACTCATCGTTAGTCTATTCACTGTGCATGAACGGAAAATTTTTTGAGGTGTAACAACATGGATGCGAGGAGCATGAAATGGAATATGAATACTATATTGACATAAATACATGAATACTGGCTGACATGGATACATGAGTTTTGAACTGACATGAGATCTGAATACATGAAAACATGAATATCACAACATAAGATATGAATGCCGAAACATGAATGTTACAATAGGAGATCTGAATGCTGAGTGGCGATCAGATCTAAACACCGAACTGACATGCGATCTGAATACTCACATGGGGAACCTATCTTAGACATTTTCTGCTTGTCCTTTAATAAGTGCGCATATTTGGATTTAATGTCCTTTTCGACTTCCCATGTAACCTCTTCCATATTCTGGTTCCTTTGTAGCACTTTCATTGAAACGACTTCCTTAGTCCTCAACTTGCGAGCTTGACGATCAAGAATAGCCACTAGAATCTTTTCGCAAGCGAGGCTATATTTAATTGCGTTGTGTTATGTAGGAACAAATAGATATGGATCTACATGAAATTTTTTCAACATGGTCACAAGAAATACTTGGTGTACAGCAACCAACCCTGGTGGTAACTTAGCTCATAAGCTTGACCAACTCTTCACAGGATCCTTTATTGTCCAACATATCAGGGATTGAGCTTTCCCTTCTTCCCAAATCTCATAATGCCCTTCATAGGCACAACTTTCAAGAAACCCAATCATCAAAATAGAATTCTAAATCTCTATGTCGCACACCTAAATAGGACTTTTGGCTACTTTGTGCCATTTCTAAATGCTTCTGAATCAACTTAACTTTCTCCATAGCCTGGTGGACCAAGTCTTGTCCCAAAATAATTTCCTTCATTGCCAACTTCAAACTAACCAATAGGTGATCTGCACCTTCCCTTATACAAGGCTTCAAATAGTGCCATACTGATACTAGCATTATATTGTCAAGCCCCAAATCCGGGGAGGTGACATCGGCACCCAGTACCATAATTGACTGAGCGTACCACCCTGTAACTTATGAAACCTGAATGCTGCACCCTGTACTTTCATGTTATAATTCATATTAAGTGAATCCATATGTGCCAGAGAGTTTAAGGACCTTTACAAAGATAATGATGGGTTAAAACAAGTGTTAAGGAAGTATCGTGACGGTTGGAGGTTAAACGAATCAAGGATATCATAACCTATACATTCGGGGTTAAACCGGGAGTGCTTAATAAGCTAAGGAGGTTGTGTTTCAAGGTACTTGAATTGTATAATATTCATATGTTAAGTTTCTGAGTCAAGCAAGTTGTAAAACAGAAGTCGGCGAAAGTTATCGCAAGTGACGTTCATAATTTACCGAAACTGGGGTCTAATGTCACTGAGCTTTTCTCCCAATATACTTGGAGTTACGCGGTGATCCACCCAAAAATTAATGTTCTAAGTGTCTAGTATCCAAAACATTAAACCGTTTATCAATGCAACATCAGAGTATAGAGATATTCGCGTTTTCACAAGATTGTGCAAGCAGCTCCTTTTGGGACCCACTTAGGCGGTGGCCGACCTTGGAACGTTTTAAAGTGGTTGAAAGGCTCATTTTTGGTCATTTCCAACCAAGGTCAGTTCCCACACTCTCTCAACATCTCTCTAACATTTCTCCAAGGTTTCAAAGTGAATACAACGTGATTTTACCTGAACCCAACCTCAAAAGCTACTTTAAGTGAAGAAAGGTGTTTCCACGGTGTTGTGATGGCTTTGCGGGTGCTTGTAAGTTAAGGAAATTTTTTCTTCCAGGTTTTTATGAATATAGGTAAATATAACACCCTATTTCTTGTTCTTAAGCTTAACTAGGTGTTGGTTTAGTTGTTTGGGTGAAGAATATACAAGATAGTACTTGAAATATTATAAAATGTTATTTCCTTTTATTGGACAATTTTGGGCTGATATATATGACTTCTTATGGCTAGAAAATATTGAAAATAGTTTGGTTATGTTGTGGTTGTTGTTTTTATGCTTTTATTTGTGTTGGTTATGAAGATGGCGTTATAAGAAGGAGAAGTGGCCATATAACACGTAGAAGTTGTTTATGTTGTTGTTAACACTTGTTCTGCAGTTTAATGTCATTTTAAAGATGGATATAAGAGTGGAATGTCATGTTAATATATATGTTTAACATATGATAGACCTGTTGATGGTGTTGTAAGTATGGGGGAGATGGGAAAAAGAGTTGGGTTTTGGTTCTAATCTGAGCTTCCCGCTCGTCGTGACAAATAGTAGCTTCATTGCTGACGTTTGTGCACTTATTGTTGCCTAGATTGATTTGTGTTGTTTGGTTATTGGGCGTGTTGTATATAGTTGAAGGCTATATGTGTTCTAGTTGTTTTTATGGACTTGGCAAAGTAAGGAAAATGGGGTTGTCCAATTTTATAT
Organism: Lycium barbarum; assembly: GCF_019175385.1. Taxonomy (NCBI): domain Eukaryota; kingdom Viridiplantae; phylum Streptophyta; class Magnoliopsida; order Solanales; family Solanaceae; genus Lycium; species Lycium barbarum. The sequence goes on from NC_083346.1 coordinate 54,136,318, forward strand.
AGAATGAGCTTGCCGCTTGACTGGGGATTGTTGAAATACTCATAATTAAAATTGGTACCCTTATTGTTGGTTGTAGACTTAGGCGTGAAGGCGCCTTATTCCGGCTTGATACGCTGTGGCTCAATGTGAGGTATGTTAAGGGACGTTCTTACTTTCTTTTGGCATGATTCCAAACGAACAAAACATAAATGAATGATATTCATGAACGACTCTACTCTTAGTTGTTTATAAGCTCATGTTCATTGTCTTTCATGATGTATTTCGGATCCGGATTACATTGTTTTTTATTCCTAATGAATCGTATGTTGATGGTATTTTCTGCTTCTTATGACATCATATGTTGATGAGTTAGCTCACATAACGTGTTCAGAGGTTTATCAACCTTACATCACTCTGAAAGGTTAAGAATGTTATTCCACGAGTCTATCATGCATTATATATATAGGTATCTATTTTAAGACACCGATCCGCACTATTGTCAGTTGAGTGCAATACCTATTGTGCACACCACTGCAGTTGGGTATGTTATGATGATGTTATCCCCAATGAGTGGTTCAATAATGATGTTACAGCCCCATAGAGTGGGTTATGTATATGTATATGTTTTTAAATGAAAGCATGCATGTCATAAGCCCTCAGCGGCATTCAGAGTTACGGGTTGTAGTCCTTATCTCTATTTACATTACTACCTTTACTTATGCCTTTCAGTCTTACATACTCTGTACTTTATTCGTACTGACGTCCTCATTTTCTTGGGATCGCTGCATTTCATGCCTGCAGGTCCTGATAGACAGGTTGAGGATCCTCCTCAGTAGGTTATCAGCTCAACGGAAGGTGTTGGTGCACTTCACTTCCTCTGGAGTTTCATTTGAGTCGATATGCTTATGTGTATATGCTTATGGGTATGGAGGGGCCCTATACCAACATTATGATGTTTACGTACTCTCTAGAGGCTTGTAGACCAATGTCCTATTTATAGACTTTTGTATGGCCCCGTCGGCCTATATGTCCTATGTATTCACTTATGTATGTCCTTTTGGGTCATTTATCGTTGGATAGTCTCTCATGCTTCTTTAGATTATCGTTTGATGGCCTCCATGCCAACTTATATACACTAGAATGGTTATTAATTTGCATTATGTTGGTGCTCGGTAAGTAAGATTCGGGTGCCAGTCGTGCCCTTCTTGTTTGGGGTGTGAAAAACTAGGTATCAGAGCAGGTCTGTCCTAGGGAATCTATAAGTCGTGTCTAGAAGAGTCTTGATTATAGAGAGACATTTAATATGGTTACCTTCCTTTCTTGTCCTAGATCATGCGATAGACCTATGTTTTAGGAAGTCAATTCTAATGTATACGTTGAGGTAGGTTTACAGAGATGCCTTCGTCCAGAAAAGCTGCAGCTAGTCGGGATGTTAAGAAAGGATTGGAAGAGGGTATGATAGGTACGCCCTCTATTGAGACAGATCTGTCGAGTACTAAAGGGGCTTAGGGAAGCTCCAGCATCATCAGTTTTACCAGTTCTGCCACCGGCTCCATCTGATCGGGATATGAGGAGAGCGGTGTAGGTATTGACGTAGTTGGTTGCCTTATAGGGTTGGCGCAACCCCGAAGCACCTGATGGAACCAGATCCCTTAAAGGGTCAGGGAGTACACAGCCTTGGGAACCCAGAGATCGAGGCCCATATATATTTATAAGATATGATCCCGATGAGGCTATTAGATGGACCAAGAGGGCTGACAGTTTGTGATTACAGAGGATTGTCAGGTAGTGGTGGTTTGCAGCAGGCTAGGTGTTTACATCGAGTTGTGCGTGATCAGAGCTCTCAAGTAAGGTTGAGAAAGGGTTTGTAGATGTCAGTATGTCAGGATCGTGCTAGTACAGGTAAACTGGAGCCGCCCTGGCCGTCGTGTCGTCATTACGGCCGGGCGCATGCCAGACCATGTCGTATAGGTATGGGGGTTGTTTTTGTTACGGCAGCAAGAGCCACTAGATATGATCGTATCCAATTCTTAGGCATAAAGACCAATATAGGAGTGGAGATAGAGCATTGGGCTACGGTGCTATTTGAGATTACTTTCTGAGTACATGTATGTAAATCATATTATGTTAGATCTCGTATTTTATGAGTTGGTCGTAGAGTGCTATATGTTCTATATTATTGACATCATGTTCGTAAAATCTGAGTTCTATCATGTTATCGAGGGTTTAAGGCATCCCAATGGAAATAAGTTACAAAATAAATAAAAGATCGTACTTATCCTATCAAGTTAGTGAATTATGAAGCATCACTGATATTGTGGAACCAAGCAAATCGAAGAAAATATGTTCGTCGAAAATTTGAAAAACAGTTGGCATAATTTTGGACAGAATTTTGGGTCAACTTTGGAGGGGTATTGTCACGACCCAACTGTCACGACCTAACCCCGTAGGCCGTGACTAGTGCCCGATCTGGGCACTGAAACGCATTCTAGTATATGGCAGAAGCCAACAAGGCTTTATTCTAAATTTAGATAATTTCCAGAAAAATTTCGGCAGAGTTTCCTTTGTTTTACGGACTATCCCAAATACCCTGCACGCAGAAAATACCAACAAAGCCTCACAGGGCCAACAAAGCAACATCTAGATATATGCGGACCGGCCGCCGCGACGAAGGGGATCGCCCAAACACAACACATACACATATCTGTACAGAACGATCCCAACCCACAAACATGTCTACAGACCTCTAAATGGACCAACAGAATCATATGGCGGGACAGGGCCCCGCCGTACCCAAGAACGAGAATATACATATATAGAAGTGACAGACTGTACCAAAAGATGGCTCTGAATAAAAGAGCGCTCCAAATGGCGGAAAAGATATCCTAGACAGACGGATCGGCAAACCTGTCGTCAGTACCTGCGCGGCATGAAAACGCAGCCCCCGAGGAAAGGGGGTCAGTACGAAATATGTACTGAATATGTAAAGCCTGAGTTGCAGAAACAAAATCATAACTGGTATAGAATGTACAGAAAGTAAACAGAAAATACAAGGTATCAAATATATATTTTCAAAACATGCGGAGTGTGTACAGAAACATATGTCATATCAAATCCGGCCCCTGCCAAGGGACTCGGCAGACAGAACGTGGTCACCCTCCCGACGCTGGTGCCACAACACAGAAGAATCAGAATAGGGGCATAACCCCATAACACAATATGTCATATCAGATGGCCATAGTAAATCATATCAGAACAAACGTACATGGCACAACATACTCCACAAACCCATGTACGCGTATACCTGCCCCCTCACATCGAGGCACGGCGAACAATGCAGGGGATTACGCTTGACAACATATCCTGGCCCGGGCTCAGTGTGGGAATCATTGGGGCATCCACGAATAGAGTAGTGAGAAACTAAATGCAGTTAAAATATCATAAATATTTTCAGAGACTCGATGAGGCATATTAATGACAAACACATCCAATGAAGTCGGACGGGATCATAATAAAAGCATTTCGGACATCATAATAAATTACAGAAGCATAACCTTCCTGAAGTCGTTCCGAGTGTCAAAATAATTTATCAGACTTAATAGAATATTTAAAACCATATTCGTTAGGTAATAAAAAGGGTAGTCGAAACGTTTCTTTCAAAAATCGTTCGAAAAGGAGACTTTAGTACATTAAGGGCAAAACCGGGAATAGCGGGCCCACCTCGGAACAAGCAAGGCGGTGGGCTCAAATTACGCCCTTTAAGCTTATGGGGTCACCTATAAAGGTTCTACGGACATTCTATAGCTTTTCAAGGAGTTTAGAGAAAGTTTGCATAATTTCAGGAAAACATATCAAAATGGTTCAATTCTACTGAAGGAAAAACTGAGATTTTCTCTTGCGGATTCCGATGGCCAAGAAGGTCTTTTGAGGCCCGAATCCGATCCTAAAACACTTAGACATGCCAAAAGAAGGATCGGGGTAGCTTTACATACCTTTTGAGCTTTTTAAGCCTATCCAAGCTCACTCTCCGTTTCGTCGAAAATCTGCAAATGGTCACATTTACCAATTGTAGGTTATAGATGCTACAAGTTCAATTCAACTCTTATTTGTCTACCGAAATTTCGGCAGCACTTCCCCTATACATATAGCACCCCCGAGAATTCAACTCGGCCAAATCAATCAACAACAACCCAAACAACAACATCAACATCAACAAAGAACATTAAAAACACAATTATCCTTCAACTAGTCATTTTTCTCACAAGTTGACATAACCTTCATTCTAACCCAAACTTTCAAACTAACATCATTGATTTCACATCCATTATCACTCAAGATCATCACAATATAGATTTAGAGACATTTCATATCATTTTCCTTAAGTTATACACTCGATATACAGAATATACAACTTTCCGCCATAGTCATAATTTATCCAAAACTCCTAATCTTTGGCATACGTATTCATAACATGTTTCCTTCTTCCAAGTTCATCAATACTTGTCATAATTAGCAACCTAATAACTTCATTTTCATAATGTCATAAAATCGTACTAAAATGACATAAGCTTCCATATTTCATTTCGATACAAACTTTTATCATTCTAACTTCATTTACATTACAAGAATCTCAATAACACAACTAACATACTAAACAAACTTAATCCATTCCATTCCAACTTCAACATAGTACACGGCCATATGCCCTTCTATCAACATCAACTAAATTCATGCAACTTTCAATTCCTATATGCATTTCACACAACCACAACTAAGATATAACATGAATTCTATACATTGTGGCTATACAACATATACATACTCACGGCCATATAGCTATAACACACACCCACTTTGCAAACTTCCATTTCTTCACACAATCAACTCATTTCTACATACTACAACACAAACAAGACTTCATAACACAATAATAAGGGATAAATTCTTACCTTTTTACTCAATCTTCTTCACTTGAATATAAGGTCAACTTGAAGGAACAAGACCTCTTTCTTCCAAACCAACTACACCAAGTTGAGAAGGGACCTAGAATTAGTAGGATTCCAACAAGAAAATAATTTTGGGGGCAAGATTTGGAGGGGGTAATTTTTCTATGCCAAACCCGAAATGGTCTCTAGTGTTGCTCTTGTTCTTGTTTTTCTTTCCTTGTCTTATTTTTCTCTTGAACCTTCTTAAGAGTTAAAGACTAATATTCACTAATTAGCACATGGGAAATATCTTAAAGGCATGGGTTTGGGCCATATCAAGAAATGGGCCTCATTGTGCTTCTTATTTTTGCAAGCCCAAATGGCTACAAATTTTATTTTTGCAATTCCCGAAACCAATTTCCGAAATTCCACGTTTTGCCCTTAGCCTTATCCCACACTTCCACGATAATATTCTTTCATACATAACTCTTATGTTCAACAAACTATCAAATTTAACCTTATATCTCAAGAATCCAATATTTATCGAATTTTTCCAAACGTGTGAAAACACGGGATATAACACCAACTAGGGGACCATGACGAGTACCCAGAGCTGACTATCGAGCACCACTCATCATGCTAATCGTCATACCCAACCTGAACATACACATTCTCGAAGGCAACACATACATGTATATATATAAGCCCTCACGGCTGTAAAATGATATACAAAAATATACACTAATGTATCCATGAGATGACTAGTACCCACACGTCCGTATCTACGAGCCTCTACTAGAGTACTTAGACATAAGGACGGGATAGGACCCCGTCATGCCCGAATATGAATACAAATAATATATCAAAACTGCACCTCCAGAGTAGTGGGGTGCTCCTGTAAACCTACTGAGTAGGCTCCTAAGCGTTTCCTCCGTCTCCTTGTCTAGCTGCGGCCATGAACACAACGACTATAAAGAAAAGGACGTCAGTACGAACAATATACTGAGTATGTAAGGCATATTTGATAACATAATAAGGAAACATAGAAAACATAAGAAGGAAGGGTAATCAATGTTGTCTGGCTCTTGAGGCGGAATCAGGCATGCTCACTTTTACCTTTCAAACATGCCACACATACATACGTAATCTGTCTGAATCGATAACATCATTAGCCCACATCCGGGGTAATCATATCACGCCGCCCACTAGTGGTGGCATGTCCGGCCACATAGGCACGATGTAATCATAAGCCGCCCGCCTTAGCGGTGTCATGTCTGGACAACTAGGCACGGTGTAATCATAAGCCACCCGCCTTAGCGGTGTCATGTCCGGCCATCTAGGCACGGTGTAATCTCATCATTATACACTTATCATAAGACATGCATAAGAACTCAAGCAAAAGCTACGACTTTATCGGGGTGACGTAAGGTTGAGAACCCTCGATTCCATTATGGAGTAGTCATGATCATCTTGTCCCACCTTGCAAGGAACTAGCATTATAAAGGGAGCCAAACAACAACGAATGACATCAAGGAACCACATAAGGATCATTAGCTTCATAAGACTATCATATCATAAGCCTCGGAGTCTCTAGACTTAGATTCACCATCATCATTGCCATATTCATAGTACATCTCTTATTTTTGTCCCATGAGAAGCTCTTGATAATCATAGACTTATAGCTTACGGAATATAAGAGAGTTATGGAAAGATCATGGAAGTCATATTACAAGGATCATTCCTTAGAGAAAGAAGGGACTAGCCTTACATACCTTTAGGTCTCTCCAACTTTATCAATTAAACGCTTTCCTCAAAAGGTCGCGATTCTACATTTAAGAGAATTCGTACTAAGATTAGATAATTGAAGACACACTTAAGCTTAAGCTAGAGTGACTAAGAGCTAACAAAAATTGGGAAATATCCCCTTTGTTACAAAAACTTTCTCCAACTGTAACAATTCCCAAATGGTGATATCAACATTCACAATATCGAAATCAATGATCTTCACCGAGCTATACATCATTCAATTCTCACAATTCTATTTCAAAGTCATCCATAACCATAGCTACAATAAAACACCAAATTCATCCTCATATAATGCTTCTTTAACATCATTTATAACAAAATCATATTCACAACATGTCAAGAACTATTATTCAAGTCAAGTCATAATTCAAGAATATCACTATTTCCACATTTGCACTTCATATCCTCCTCCCTTCCATAACCAAGTCTTTTAACCTCTCAATACTCTTAATAACATGAATAGAATATAAAGCTTACCTTTGATGATGTAGGAATGAAATTTGAATGGAATTACTTAACTTGGAGAAAACCTTACTTCAACACCAAAAAGATTCTTGGGTTCCACAAACCCTAGAGAGTACCCTCACACTTGACTCCACAATTTCTTGGTGTTTACTCCTTAATTTCCCTTGGATAAATGATGATATGATGAGCGAATTTTTCTAAAACTTTCAAGACTTAGTGAGAGACTCAAATCTGAAAATTTGGAGCTCAACTCGTTTATTTATAGCTTGAACTGGAAAGTTCCAGAGAAGCGGTTCGACGAGTGGGTCGACGGCCTGTCGACTTGCTCCATTGACCTGCTTCTGTAGATCAGAAGTTGCAGAGCCATATTGACAGCGGTGATCGACGGCCTATCGACGTGTCTTGTTGATCGGTTTCTGCAGATTAGAATTCTCAAAACATAGCGATGGTGCACATTGATGGCCCGTCGACATGGTCAATGGTCTGTCGATAATGTCTGGTGTCTGCAGATTTCCCTAAATCTACTCAGCCTGTGTCGGTTCAATCCGTTCAACTTCTAATCCTATAATATACCTGGAATACCTACTAGTACCTCCATACACTGGGTAAAATGCTTTGCATCTCAATATCCGGGTACAAATCTCCATTTCAAGGCATACTCGACTAGGAAGCTGTAAGTTTTTCCTACTATGAAAACGAGAGGCGTAATATTTTCCACCCCCTTTAAAAACATTCGTCCTCGAATGTTCAGTTCTCAGGAATCCTACAGAAATTTTGCTAGAGCTTTCCATGTAATATGACACTACCATCCTGTCACAACAGCCCAAAATAACAACGCCTCACAAGGCTATAATACAATGGTAAGAAAAATGGCCACACACGACCAAAAGCACTAAAAAAAAGCATTACATACCTCATAATACTGATGCCTCATATTGAATCTCTTCCGGGGGTGGAAAAAAATGTGGGCACTTAAACTTCATGTTTTCTTCTGCTTCCCATGTCATTTCCTCTCGATCATTGTTTCTCCACAAAACCTTAACTGAGGCTACCTCTTTATTTCTAAGTTTCTATGCTTGCCTATCTAGTATCGCAATAGGTACCTATTTATAAGCCAATCGGTCCATAACTTGAATATCATCTACAGGAAAGATCCTAGTAGGATCTCCGACACACTTACGGAGCATTGATACATGGAAAACTGGATGGACTGATTCATGTTCTAGGGGGTAAGTCCAGTTCATAAGCTACTTGGCCTATCTTGCGGACAATCTTATAAGGTCCAATGTATCGAGGACTTAATTTTACCTCCTTACAAAATCTCATCACGCCTTTCATCGGTGATACCTTTAAGAATACCTAATCATCAACTTGAAATTCTAAGTCTCGCAAACGGTTTTCCGCATAAGATTTCTAGTGACTTTGGGCTGTTAATAATCGATCTCGGATAACTTTGATGTTTTCCACTGCTTGTTCGGACAATCTTATAAGGTCCAATGTATCGAGGACTTAATTTTCCCTCCTTACCAAATCTCATCACGCCTTTCATCGGTGATACCTTTAAGAATACCTAATCATCAACTTGAAATTCTAAGTCTCGCAAACGGTTGTCCGCATAATATTTCTAGTGACTTTGGGCTGTTAATAATCAATCTCGTATTAGTTGGATCTCTCCTACTTGAAACCACCCAATTGGGGATCTACACTTTCTTCCATATAAAGCTTCATACGGGGGCCATCTGAAACCTGGAATGATAGCTGTTGTTGTATGCAAACTAAATAAGAGGCAAGTGATCATCCCAACTACCACCAAAGTCTAGCTCACATTCCCGTAACATATCTTCCAAAGTCTGAATAGTGCGTTCGGCTTCCCCAACAGTTTGTGGATGAAACGTTGTGCTAAGCCTTACTTGAGTGCCCAAACCTTCTTGGAAAGACTTCCAGAATTTAGCTGTAAATTGTGCTCCTCTATCTGTGATAATAGATATTGGGAAACCATGAAGTCACACAATCTCTTTAAGATACAACCTTGCATAATCTTCTGCCGAATATATGGTTCTGATTGGAAGAAAATGAGCTGATTTTGTGAGTATGTCCACGATCACCAATATGGAGTCATACTTGTGTCAGGAACGAGGCAAACCTACAATGAAATCTATGTTGATCACTTCCCATTTCCAGGTTGGAATTTCCATGGCTTGTAACAATCCTCCTGGATTTTGATGCTCAATTTTCACTTGTTGGCAATTTGGACATTGAGCTACAAATTATGCTATGTCTTTCTTCATTCCATCCCACCAATATATTAGCTTAAAATCGTGATACATCTTTGTCGCTCCTGGGTGAAGGGAATACCGAGAGTAGTGAGCTTCTTCTAGAATCCGACGACGTAGCCCTGCAACATTTAGAACACATAGCCTATGTCGGTACCTAAGAACTCCATTTGCAGAAACTTCAAATGGCGACTTCTTTTTCTCAAGACATGTGTCTCTATAGTGACTCAACTGGAAGTCTTCATATTGGCGCTCTCTCACCTCCATATCTAAGAATGAAATAGCTGGGTTGTGAATACTAGTTCCTGCATCGCCTACATCAATTAGATGAACTCTGAGACTGGCTAGCTGGCGAAGCTCACGAATTAATTCTTTTTTCTCCGAAGGAGCCTCACATAGACTACCCTTTGATTTGCGGCTAAGTGCATCAGCTACTACATTCGCCTTTTCGGGGTGGTATAAAATACTTACATCATAATCTTTTAGTAGTTCCAACCATCGCCTCTGCCTAAGATTCAACTCCTTCTGTTTGAAAATATATTGGAGACTCTTGTGATCTGTATAAATATCAACATGAACTCCATACAAATAGTTTCTCCACATCTTTAGTGGATGAATAAACTCAGCCAATTCGAGGTCATGAGTTGGATAATTCTTCTCATGTTTCTGCAACTGCCTTGAAGCATAGGCAATGACTTTACCGTGCTGCATCAACACGCAACCTAACCCAACACCAGAGGCATCACAATACACAACATAACCATCTGGCCCTTCTGGGAATGTCAAGACTGGGGCTGAAGTTAGTTTATCCTTCAATTCTTGGAAACTGCGTTTACAACGGTCCACAGGAATTTTTCTAATTTCTGTGTTAGCTTCGTTAATGGTGCTGAAATGGAAGAAATTCCTTCCACAAATCTTCTATAGTAACCTGCCAATCCCAGAAAGCTACGGACTTCTGTAGGCATTATAGGCCTTGGCCAGGTCTTCACAGCCTCAATCTTTTGAACATCTACTTGAATGCCATCAGCTGAGATAATATGGCCCAGAAAAGTCACAGAATTTAGCCAAAACTCGCATTTTGAAAATTTTGCATACAATTCTTGAGTCCGAAGAATTCCAAGGACAATACGCAAGTAGTCTGCTTGCTCCGTTTCTGACCGAGAATATACTAAGATGTCATCGATGAACACGATCACAAATAGGTCTATAAAGGGCCTGAATAGATTATTCATCAGATTCATAAACACCGCCAGAGCATTAGTCAATCCAAATGACATCACCCGAAATTCATAGTGGTCATATCTCGTTCTAAAAGCTGTTTTGGGAATATCTTTTTCTCTAACTCTCACTTGATGATACCCCAATCTTAGATCAATTTTTGAAAATCATTTGGCACCCTGTAATTGGTCGAACAAATCATCGATTCTTGGAAGCGGGTATTTATTCTTGATCGTCACCTTGTTCAACTGCCAATAATCAATACACATTCCTAAAGAACCATCTTTCTTTCTTACGAATAAGACAAGTGCTCCCCATGGCGATGAACTGGGTCTAATGAATCCCTTCTCAAGCAAATCTTTCAATTGAGGCTTTAGCTCTTTCAATTCTGCAGAAGTCATTCTATAGGGAGGGATATATATAGGTTTGGTATCCAACAACACATCGATAGCGAAATCAATCTACCGTTCCGATGGAAGGCCTGGGAGTTCTTCTGGGAATACATCCAAAAATTCATTTACTACCGGGATAGATTGAAGAGTCGGCGGCTTTGCTTCGGTGTCATGCACTCGGACTAAATGATAGAAGTAGCCTTTGGCGATCATCTTCATCTATTTGAGATAGGAAATAAACCTACCACTTGGAGATGCTATGTTACTATTACATGTCGGAAATTTCCCTGTGAACGTACAACGAATAGACTAACGAAGAATAAGAGTATACGATGTTTTGACCAGAAGGGAATGACGTTTGACGACCCTAAGTAAGATTTCAAAGGCATTGGGAATAAGAAATAAGGTTATGCTCCACAAGGACCAATTATAGGTTTTGAAGACGTGAAAGTTGCAGATTTGCATTTTGGCCCAGTCGGTCGTAAAAATGAAATACGGACCTTAAAGTAGTATACGGCCCGTAAACCACCATGTTGTATTCCAACTTACAAAACTTCAACTTTCTGCTAAATGTTCAAATGGTTAAATACGGCTTGGAATACGGATCGTAAATCGAAATACAGCCCGTAAACTGCGATCGTAAATCACTATGATCCCCAGCATACCATTCTGGTTTTGTTATGCTTAAATATGACCACGAAATACGGCCCGTAAACTGGGTTTACGACCACTGTGCACTTCAACTACTGTTCATTCCAGATTAGATTTTAAGTCATTAAAAGGAGACCCAAGATCATTAAATTCATTTCATCTCCACGATATTTCTCTTTAAAAACCTCTAGAATACTCTCCACTCTTCATTACAAGAAAATCAAAGGAAACCCATGATCAATAACACCAAATCCATGAAACAAAGTGTATGAAACCTACCTAAAGGTCATCTCTCTCAAGAAAACCCAAAGGAAGTGAACTAGGGTTTTGGTGCAAGAAGAGTAATGTCACTCAAGGCTTGTTCAAATATCATCTAAGGTAAGTTTCATGACTAAACCATGTTGTTTAAGGTATTGGAAGGTTAAGATACTTGAAATGTAAAAAGACATAGGAAATGGGTCATTCATGAGTGAATAGTGTTATGGTTGGATAGTAGTTGGGTTCAATTATGAATGTTGGAGTGTTGCGATTATGAATACGTTATAAATGACATTTAGACCATGAAATAAGTATTATATATGAGGAAAAGCGATAGTAAGCTATAACCATAAATATGGAGAAATTGAAGAGAAATGGTGGATTATGGTCAATGTATATGAATGATGATTGTTGATTGCGATATTGTGAATGTTGTTGTGAGCGTGTGGGAGTTGATATAGAATATGGGAAAAGTAGTATAAAAAAAGGAAGTGCTTTCCAATTTTCCCTAGAAACAGTAGCGCGTCCTTATAGTCGAATTAACTAACGTTAGTGCGAATTCTCTCTTGAAGGTAGACACGTGATATCGAAGGAGAACAAGCAAGCGATAGCTTAGTTAAACGTCAAAGGTATGTAAGGCTTATTTTTTCCTTCGAAGGCATGAATCTTTCAAGCTTTCCATGATCCTCCTATATGATGGAACTTATGAGTCCTTAAATATACTAAATTACATACGAGCATGATAATGATGATCCCAAAACGCTGATGATGTCATTATTGTTAACACTCACCTTATGCACTATTTCCTTCAAGGTGAGGCAAAGTACTCATAAATGTTCATAATATAATCGGGGGTTTACGACCTTACGTCACCCCGACATAGCCATGGTTGTCTTCAAAAGTGTAATGCATGCTCCTAACGCTAAATGTGAAATGATGATAAGTCATGATATGTTTATAAGATGATCAATAATGCTAGCTTATAATATGCCTATGTTGTGTATGAAAATGCCAAGCTATGATAAAATTATGATACGTTCATGAAATGTGCAATAGTGATGGGTTATGATTGATTATGTGATAATCAAATTCCACCGCGCTAGAATGGCCGGGCATGTCACCGCTAAGGCGGGATGCATATGGTTCCACCGAGCCTAGATGGCTGGGCATGTCACCGCTAAGGCGGGCTGCGATGTTACACCGAGCCTAGAGGGCCAGGCATGATCACCACTAGTGGGCGGCATATGATGGTTACCCGGACGTGGGATAACGATGAGGATGTGATGTGACGAGATATGTGATGTGATGACATATGTACCATGATTATTTAAAGTATGATATATATATATGAAATGTATTTTCTTGTGACACTCTTACAGGTTATATCTTTCTCGTATGGCTCACGGTCCTCCTATTATATTTATTTCATGCCTGTCTTACATACTCAGTACAATATTCGTACAGACGTCCGTTTTCTTTTGACGCTGTGTTCATACCCACAGGTAGACAAGGAGGTGAGCTCGAGCCAGACTCGTAGGAGCTGTTAGCCGATTGAAAGCACTCCTTTGTTCCGCAGGTGCTTGATTATTCTTTTGTGTATATTTGTATATGTTGGGCTCGACGGGGTCCTGTCCCGTCTATGCGTTTTGTACTTCAGTAGAGACTCGTAGATACACAGTGTGGATTATGTGGTCTGAAAAGGTCACTATGGTATAATTGTATATTTTATTTTGATAGCCTAAAGGGCTTATGTATATGTAACTATTTATGCTTACAAATGAAACATGACTTCCTTATGACTCGAGTATAAAATTGATAAAAGGGTAGGTAATGAGCATGATGAGTAGCAGAACAAGTGGTGCTCGGTGGTTAGCCCCTAGCTGGGTCGTGACAAAAGTAGTATCAGAGCAGTTCAGTCCTAGGAAGTGTCTACGAGCCGTGTCTAGTAGAAGCTTGTTTATGGTGTGTTGCGCGCCACATCAATAAACAAAGGGCTACAGGGCATTTAGGAAAAATGACCATCTTTCTTCTCATGAGATTGTGCGATAGAGCCGTGTATAAGATTTTATCCTCCCTAATAGTGTGTTATGATTTCAGAATGCTGCCAAAGGGAAAGGCTACAGCCGCACAGAAGGGCAAGACTATGGTAAAGAGGCGGGTAGAAAGAGAGCCTCCGATGAATATAGAAGAAGGTGAATCACATAATGAGGCCTTGTCTAATACTTCTTCTACCCCGCCTAATGTGGAAGGACAAGGAGGAGCTCCAGCTCCAATTCCTCCACCGGTTGCTTCGGGTCAATAAGTGACCGAGGCCATTCCGTTATTGACGCAATTGGTCGCCGCACAGGCACAACGACAAAATGCGAGTTCAAGTGATCGGGCAGCTAGTACTCGGTCCCGTGATTTTATGAGTCTAAACCCTCCGGAATTCTTCGGGTCAAAGTCGGATGAAGACTCGCAAAGTTTCATAGATGAGATGTTGAGGACATTGAAGATTGTCCATGCCTCCGAAACTGAATCCGTGGAGTTGGCATCTTATAGACTCCGGGATGTAGCAGTTTTATGGTACAACAACTGGGTATTATTAAGAGGAGAGAATGCGCCTCCTCCGGTTTGGCAAGAATTCATGGATGCATTTATTCGTCACTATTTTCAACCCGAGGTCCGCCGAGCTAGAGCGGAACAATTTCTACATCTGAGGCAAGAAAATATGAGTGCCCGGGAGTATAGCATGTAATTTAATTCCTTGGCTAGATATGCCCCGGCTATGGTGGCCGACATGGGAGATCGTGTACATAGATTTGTGAGTGACTTGGGGCCACATTTGTTCAAGGATTGCTTGACAGCCTCTTTGCAAGAAGGGATGGATATTTCCCGAATACAAGCCCATGCCCAGAACTTAGAGGGACGACAACAACCACAAAGGGGTGATCGCGACAATCATAGAAGACAAAGCAAAAGGGCTAGATCTATAGGCACGGGCAGTGATTATAGAGGGTGATCAAGGCCGACCCATTCACGACATTCGGGTCAGTCATTGACTAGTGCGTCTCCACAATTCGCGGATATGGGATTTGATCGCTCTTTTCCTTCAGGACAGGGTCAGAGTTCGAGTGCTTCGGGTTCTCAGTTTGGGGGTGATTACAGTCAGAGGAGACCACCAGTTCCACGATGTATCCGGTGCCAGAAATTGCACTCGGGGCCATGTCGTTGGGACACGGATGCTTGTTATATTTGTGGGCAAACTGGGATTTTGATGCGAGATTGTCCCTCGCGGTATGGTAAAGGTGGGGCTCAGCCCACAGGCTCAGCAGCTGCTTCTTCATCAGTACGCCCGGTAGGGCAGACTCTCCAAATGTCAGCAAGCCGAGGTAGAGGCAGGGGGCCAGCATCTACTTCAGGTGCCACTCAGCCCTGTGTATATGCTTTAGCCGGACGACAGGATCTTGAGTCCTCTCCGAATGTGGTTACAGGTACATTGTCTATATTCTCCCGCGATCTATATGCACTGATAGATCTGGGTTCTACATTCTCTTATATTACTCCATATGTTGCTGGTTGTATTGGGGTGAAACCTGAGCCAATCAAACCTTTTGAGGTGTCTACTCCGGTTGGTGATCCCGTGATAGCAAGACAAGTGTATAAAAATTATGTAGTTGTGATATGTGATCGCCAGACCACAACTGATTTGATTGAGTTAAAGATGTTAGATTTCGATGTAATTATGGGTGTGAATTGGTTGGCCTCGTGCTATGCTAATGTCGATTGCCGATTGAAAGTGGTTTGATTCCAATTTCCGGGAGAGTCCATGCTTGAATGGAAGGATACTACAGCATCTCCAAAGGTAGGTTTATTTCCTACCTTATGGCAAGAAAGATGATAGCTAAAGGCTATATTTATCATCTAGTTCGAGTTCATGACACCGAGGCAAAGTCGCCAACTTTCAAATCCGTTCCAGTAGTGAATGAATTCCCAGATGTATTTCCTGATGAGCTTCCAGGTCTTCCTTGTTACACCCCGAAAATTTTTGCGTTACCAAGACTGTCGACGACATAGTATGAGCTCAAGGGAGAGCAAAGTTACACAAGGATTAGGAATAAATATTATATTATCTGAGTATAAGAATGTATATATATGACATTTGGAGATCGTACGGGGTAAATCGGTTAACAAGTTACTTGATGATAGCACTCGTAACCATAAGTTAAGGTGGGGCCCACACATCGGGACTTTATAAAATATATATGAAGAGATATATGGGTAGTACATGCGAGGTTGAGCAAGTCCTAAGAAGGACCCACAAGCCAAAATGAGTGTAAGCCCTCCAAAAGGACGATTTAAGAAAACGTTTTCGGATGACCTGAATTGGAGGGGCGAAAACAGCATTATACGTTTGGAATTTGGAAAAACACCAAGAAATAAAAGTTGTAGATAATTAAAATAGATTTCCAATCATAGGTCGTGGGCCCTCACACCATATCGGGATCAAAGGTTATGGCCATTTTAGTAACTAGACCTTAAGCTGCCAAAAAAAAACAAAGAGAAGCTCCGCGGGCCCCACAAGGGGAGGTCGGTAAAAACGACCTAGGGGGCCTATAAATACCCCATAAATCTGTTCTTTTCAGCAAATTAACCTTCTAAAAGTTCCTAGAAAATTCTCTACACCTCTCCCAAATATTATAGTCCAATAAATCAAGAATTTGGCAAGATTACGCCAAACTAGTCCGTGAAAGGTAATTGTTCTTGCTTTTGCTTACGCTTGGTGTTGGAAAAAGGTTGACGTGGCTGAGTTTTTTCAAATTTAAGGTATGTTATTTATTCCATCTCTTATTTTTAATTTATTTGAAGGTCTAGCAAGCTTTAAAAATGAAAATAGTTATGGAGGAAGGGTCATAAAGTGTCGTGTTGTAGTTGTTGTGTTTATGGAATGTTTTGAACATGTTGTGGTCGTGTGGATGAACTGATTTATGCGTATAAAAATGGTATGTAACATTGTTGGTGTGTTGGTGAGACTATATTCCTTGATTGGGATGAAAGGAAGTGCATATTATTGTTGCATGTTGAAAAACATCGTGTGGGATGTTTATGAAATATATTGGTATGAATAAAAGTGTTGTGTTGTTGATATTGTTGGAATAATTGTTGGTATTGTTGTTGGTTTGGCCGGGTTGAATTCCCGGATTGTTGTTGATTAAAATTAGCCGAGCTAGAATCTCGGGGATGGTGTATTTACAGGGGAGATGCTGCCGAAATTTCGGCAGATTATAAATGAATTCATTTGAAGGATTAAGACAAGTGTATGATGCTGAGTCTAATGATTACGTCAATCTTCTTGAATGTAGACAAACAAGTTGGACGAATAGGCATAGCTAGTAAGGCGCGGCACAGGTATGTTAAGGCTCGACCCTTTTCTTCTTTGGCATGATCTCTATGTCGCAAGTTTACGAATGTTTCCATAGTTTCCTTATCTTCAAAAGTTAGAAGTCTATGACACTAAGGTATAAGTCTTTCCCAAATAGTTTACAAACTGTTTTCCAAAATACCCATATTTTTCCAAAAACCAAGTGTTGAGAAGTTGAAAGCTTTTATGACTAGAACGACGAATATGATTCTTATAATGACAATGATAACGCCAGATACGAGAAACGTCTATGATGAGTATGTTAAGAATGGTTCCATGTTGGAAAATCCTAAGTTATGGGTTCGATACGAATATGGGAATATTGAGTTATTTCTTGATTCTCAACTTTACTCCTTGATAACAATTCTATTTTCTTTCAAAAACTTTAAAGCACATGATTCAACGTCTTATGAAGTTTATGATCTTATCCTATGTTATTTGCTATTAGTCTCATCTTATATAATTGTTCCTTCAAGGTGAGACGTGACGACCATGATGATTCCATAATATAATCGGAGGTTACCGACCTTACGTCACTCCGATAGAGTTGTAGTTTTTCTTTGGGCTCTCCTGCATGCTATGATATGATATATGTATATGTATGTATATGGGGAAGATGGGAAAAAGGGCAGAGCGCTATAGACGCTGGGATATACACACGGTACATGTATCCGTATTTGACATGATATCATCCCGGACGCGGGATATATATAAATAATTATGGTTAAATGCATCGGCTGCCGACGCCTCGGCAACATGACATGTTCTATTTTCATGCATATATGAACAAGAAATGCCTTTCAAAGGAAAGATAAGCATGCATGGTATCCGCCCTCAGAGGCACTCATATGTACAGGTCATTCCCTTATCTTATGATATTCATATGTATAGGTTATTCCTTTACCTTATGATATGTTCTATGTTTCCATACAGTTAATATTCATATATTCATCTCTTACTATGTTTCTATTTTTGCCTTACATACTCAGTACATTGCTCGTACTGACCCCACTTCTTCGGGGGCTGCGTTTCATGCCGCGCAGGTACACCCAGACGAGCAGAAGCTAGTATAGAAGGGGTTCCAGTGAAGTTGGTAGATCCCACTTGTTCCTGGGAGTGCTGCCGAGTCAGAGCTTGTGTGCTAGAATTTCTGAGTCGATGTTAGAGACTTTGCAGACAGAGTCGTGAGTATCGGGAGTCAGTCTGTCAGCGACTCCATCAGCCGATGTGTCAGTTTGTATTATGATATAAGTTTTACACAGTTTCAGATTTTATTTGATTTAAGAGTAGCAAAAAAAAAAAGGGAAAATACTTCAGTAAGCTTTATTATATATACCTGATTTAGAGGTTCAAAGGATTGTCTATGTAAGGTGAGTCAGGGGGTTCGCTCGGCTCCGAATATGGGGTCGGGTGCCCATCACACCCTAGTAAAGTCGGGGTCTGACAAAGGGGTATCAGAGCAGGTCGGTCTAAGGGTTGTTTGCAAAGTCGTGTCCAGTAGAGTCCTGTTTATGGGTGTGAAGCCGGCCACATTTATAAACAGGAGGCTGCAGGGCATCTAGGGATTGTTGACCTTCTTTCCATCATAGATCGTGCGATAGAGCCAAGTCATAAGAAATAAGATTTTCTTATACAAGCCTTACCTACGACGGAAGAAGGCGAGAAGCGATATGGCAAGTTACAGAGGTAAATGTTGTTATATTTGCTCTGTTACTTGGAACTGGAAGTTCTGGATGGCTGGAATATGCCGTATAGTTGTATGTTCTGTGAAGTATTGTCGATATTTATTACGTACAGATTTTGAAAAGTAAGAATGGTAAAGGAGGTTCTGTCAGAATAGATACGCCTAACAGGAAGAAATGGGGACAGAAGATACTGTAAATAGGTAATAAGTGAGATGCGTTGTTTCAGAAAGGTTATGGATCTGGCATGGCGATGAAGGTGTGATCCTTATTATCGGGAATCTGAGATCCAGGACGAAGGATAGTCATGCACGTGAACGAAAAGTGAAGGTTGAGGGTCAAAAAGGATAAAACGGTAATTATAAAGTAAAGGTCGTGTTACGAAAATATTTCAGAACCTGCAAGACATCGACTTGCTCCAGAACATGTAATAAAGGTCATGTGAGGAAGCGGATGGGAAAATATCAGCATTAAGACACCGAATTCCAGTGAAGTTTTTGGGTTAAGCGTGTTCAGGTGGGAGCAATTCCATGATGGGTGACCCCCTGGGAAGTTGGCAAGAAATTCTATAGATTGAGACATAAGAGACAAATGAAAAGCTAAGGTAGTCTAAGGAAAACTAGGCTATACGGGATGGTTAGAGACCATAGGAAGACGCGTAGGACGAGGCAGACTAGCTCGGCCCTAGAACTAGGATAGGCTTGAACAGTGTCTGGGAGTACTTTGTGGGTTAGTTGATAATATATATATATATATATATATATATATATATATGGATGCGTAGGGTATTCCACGCATGATTGTATTAAAGGATATGTGAGTCCCAACAACCGTAGCTACGGTATAAAAGGCATCAACCGAGTAAGGATACCAAAGTTTGAGTAATAGCAAGAGTAAACGGTACAAGTGTTGCAAAGTAAGTGAATGGTGCGAATAGTGGATGAACGGGTATGGAAATGTAGACAAAACGATGATATGGATAGGAAGTAAAAGAAAAACCTAGGACAAGAAGTTCTCGACATGTTAGGTACAAGTTGGAGAGAAGGTAAGGAATAGAGTATAGACAAAAATTTTATAAAAGGACTGTTGGCATGCAAGGAACCCCTTAAAGGGGGGGAGGACGTATTATATTAGGCCTAAAAGGAATCACAACATTTTCAGGCCCCAGAAAAGGAAAAAAAAATTATTATCTCGGAGCCAGAGTTCAAAGCATATCGGCATATCAGAAGGATACCCGAAAGAAGTAGAAGTGAAATGACTATAAGTGTGCCATGAGGCAGACATGAGGGTGTATGCTATGAAATCATATGAGCCATCAACGTGAGGCTATATCAAATTATGATTGTAGGAAATCCACCTCGGAGCGCAAATACAAAGAAATCAAAGACAAGTATACTTGTGTCGAGAAATGACCTGGGAAGGACAAGGATAATGAGATGGTGCAGTAGATTAGAAAACCCGTGACACGGAAAAAGGACTCATGTAGAGATCAAGGAGTTCGATTATAAGGAAAATATGGTAGGGCATGAAGAAAAGGACAACTATAAGAGGAAACCCTGAAGTATTATAAAACCCCATAAGATCAGTTGAACATTCGAGGATGAATGTTTTAAAAGAGGGGAGGATGTTACACCCCGAAAATTTTTGCGTTACCAAGACTGTCGACGACATAGTATGAGCTCAAGGGAGAGCAAAGTTACACAAGGATTAGGAATAGAGATTATATTATCTGAGTATAAGAATGTATATATATGACATTTGGAGATCGTACGGGGTAAGTCGGTTAACAAGCTACTTGATGATAGCACTCGTAACCATAAGTGAAGGTGGGGCCCACACATCGGGATTTAATAAAATACATATGAAGAGATATATGGGTAGTACATGCGAGGTTGAGCAAGTCCTAAGAAGGACCCACAAGCCAAAATGAGTGTAAGCCCTCCAAAAGGACGATTTAAGAAAACATTTTCGGATGACCTGACTTGGAGGGGCAAAAACGGCATTATACGTTTAGAATTTGGAAAAACACCAAGAAATAAAAGTTGTAGATAATTGAAATAGATTTCCAACCATAGGTCGTGGGCCCTCACACCATAGCGGGAGCAAAAGTTATGGCTATTTTAGTAACTAGACCTTAAGCTGCCAAAAAAAAACAAAGAGAAGCTCCGCGGGCCCCACAAGGGGAGGTCGGTAAAAACGACCTAGGGGGCCTATAAATACCCCATAAATCTGTTCTTTTCAGCAAATTAACCTTCTAAAAGTTCCTAGAAAATTCTCTACACCTCTCCCAAATATTATAGTCCAATAAATCAAGAATTTTGCAAGATTACGCCAAACTAGTCCGTGAAAGGTAATTGTTCTTGCTTTTGCTTATGCTTGGTGTTGGAAAAAGGTTGACGTGGCTGAGTTTTTTCAAGTTTAAGGTATGTTATTTATTCCATCTCTTATTTTTAATTTATTTGAAGGTCTAGCAAGCTTTAAAAATGAAAATAGTTATGGAGGAAGGGTCATAAAGTGTCGTGTTGTAGTTGTTGTGTTTATGGAATGTTTTGAACATGTTGTGGTCGTGTGGATGAACTGATTTATGCGTATAAAAATGGTATCTAACATTGTTGGTGTGTTGGTGAGATTATATTCCTTGATTGGGATGAAAGGAAGTGCATATTATTGTTGCATGTTGAAAAACATCGTGTGGGATGTTTATGAAATATATTGGTATGAATAAAAGTGTTGTGTTGTTGATATTGTTGGAATAATTGTTGGTATTGTTGTTGGTTTGGCCGGGTTGAATTCCCGGATTGTTGTTGATTAAAATTAGCCGAGCTAGAATCTCGGGGATGGTGTATTTACAGGGGAGATGCTGCCGAACTTTTGGCAGATTATAAATGAATTCATTTGAAGGATTAAGACAAGTGTATGATGCTGAGTCTAATGATTACGTCAATCTTCTTGAATGTAGACAAACAAGTTGGACGAATAGGCATAGCTAGTAAGGCGCGGCACAGGTATGTTAAGGCTCGACCCTTTTCTTCTTTGGCATGATCTCTATGTCGCAAGTTTACGAATGTTTCCATAGTTTCCTTATCTTCAAAAGTTAGAAGTGTATGACACTAAGGTATAAGTCTTTCCCTAATAGTTTACAAACTGTTTCCAAAAATACCCATATTTTTCCAAAAACCAAGTTTTACGAAGTTGAAAGCTTTTATGACTAGAACGGTGAATATCATTCTTATAATGACAATGATAATGCCAGATACGAGAAAACGTCTATGATGAGTATGTTAAGAATGGTTCCATGTTGGAAAATCCTAAGTTATGGGTTCGATACGAATATGGGAATATTGAGTTATTTCTTGATTCTCAACTTTACTCCTTGATAACAATTCTATTTTCTTTCAAAAACTTTAAAGCACATGATTCAACGTCTTATGAAATTTATGATCTTATCCTATGTTATTTTCTATTAGTCTCATCTTATATAATTGTTCCTTCAAGGTGAGACGTGACGACCATGATGATTCCATAATATAATCGGAGGTTACCGACCTTACGTCACTCCGATAGAGTTGTAGTTTTTCTTTGGGCTCTCCTGCATGCTATGATATGATATATGTATATGTATGTATATGGGAAAGATGGGAAAAAGGGCAGAGCGCTATAGACGCTGGATCGGCTGCCGTCGCCTCGGAAACATGACATGTTCTATTTTCATACATATATGAACAAGAAATGTCTTTCAAAGGAAAGATAAGCATGCATGGCATCCGCCCTCAGAGGCACTCACATGTACAGGTCATTCCCTTGTCTTATGATATTCACATGTATAGGTTATTCCTTTACCTTATGATATGTTCTATGTTTCCATACAGTTAATATTCATATATTCATCTCTTACTATTTTTCTATTTATGCCTTACATACTCAGTACATTGCTCGTACTGACCCCTCTTCTTCGGGGGCTGCGTTTCATGCCGCGCAGGTACACCCAGACGAGCAGAAGCTAGTATAAAAGGGGTTCCAGTAAAGTTGGTAGATCCCACTTGTTCCTGGGAGTGCTGCCGAGTCATAGCTTGTGTGCTAGAATTTCTGAGTCGATGTTAGAGACTTTGCAGACAGAGTCGTAGGTATCGAGAGTCAGTCTGTCAGCGGCTCCATCAGCCGATGTGTCAGTTTGTATTATGATATAAGTTTTACGCAGCTACAGATTTTATTTGATTTAAGAGTAGCAAAAAAAAAGAGGGAAAATACTTCAGTAAGCTTTATTATATATACCTGATTTAGAGGTTCAAAGGATTATCTATGTAAGGTGAGTCAGCGGGTTCGCTCGGCTCCGAATATGGGGTCGGGTGCCCATCACACCCTAGTAAAGTCGGGGTGTGACATTTCTCCAGAAAGAGAAATTGATTTTGCTATTGACGTGTTGCCGAACACCAAGCCTATTTCTATTCCTCCTTATCGAATGGCTCTGGCAGAGTTGAAAGAGTTAAAGGCACAGTTGAAAGATTTGCTCGAAAAAGGGTTTATCAGGCCCAGTTCATCACCGTAGGGAGCCCCAGTCTCGTTCGTGAGAAGGAAAGATGGGTCCCTGCGAATGTGCATCGATTATAGGCAATTGAACAAAGTGACGATAAAGAACAAATATCCTCTCCTAAGGATTGATGACTTATTCGATCAATTGGAAGGTGCTAAGTGGTTTTCTAAAATAGACTTGAGATCGGGTTATCATCAAGTGAGGGTTAGAAAAGCGGATATTCCCAAAATAGCCTTCAGAACGAGATATGGCCACTATGAATTCCGGGTGATGTCATTTGGATTGACTAATGCTCCGGTCGTGTTTATGAACTTGATGAACAATGTATTCAGGCCTCTCTTGGACTTATTTGTGATAGTATTTATTGATGATATTCTGGTGTATTCTCGCACGGAATCAGAACATGCAGATCATTTGCGAATTGTTCTTGGCATTCTTCGAGCCCGAGAATTGTATGCAAAATTTTCAAAGTGCGAGTTCTGGCTAAATTCTGTGACATTTCTAGGCCATGTTATTTCAAATGACGGCATTCGAGTCGACACTCAGAAAATTGAAGCTGTGAAGACTTGGCCAAGGCCTACGACGCCTACAGAAGTCCGTAGTTTTCTGGGTTTGGCAAGTTATTATAGAAGATTCGTAGAGGGCTTTTCATCTATTTCAGCCCCATTGATGAAGCTAACCCAGAAGTCAGCCAAATTTCAGTGGAATGATGCTTGTGAGTGCAGTTTCCAAGAGTTGAAAAGCAGATTGACCTCAGTTCCGGTCTTAACACTTCCAGAAGGATCAGATGGCTTCGTCGTATATTGTGATGCTTCCAGTGTCGGATTAGGATGCGTATTGATGCAGCATGGAAAAGTTATTGCATATGCTTCGAGACAATTATGGAAACATGAAAAGAATTATCCAACCCATGACCTGGAATTAGCTGCGGTTATTCATGCCCTAAAAATATGGAGGCACTATTTGTATGGTGTGCATGTTGACATCTATACAGATCACAAAAGTCTTCAATACATTTTCAAGAAAAAGGAGTTAAACCTGCGGCAGAGGCGGTGGTTAGAACTGTTGAAAGATTATGATGTGAACATTTTGTACCACCCGAAAAAGCGAATGTAGTAGCCGATGCGCTTAGCTACCGATCAATGGGCAGTTTATGAAAAGTCCCTCCGGAAAAGAAAGAGATGGTTCATGAGCTCCACCAACTAGCTAACCTTGGAGTACGTGTAATCGATTCGGGTAATGTGGGGATTAGTATCGATAATCCCACAATTTCATCCTTGAATATGGAAGTGAAAGAATGGCAATATGAAGATCCCAAATTGTGTCGTTACAGAGACACATCTCATGGAAAAGAGAAGTCTTCGTTTGAAATTTCTCGGGATGGAATTCTTAGATACCAAGGCAGGCTATGTGTGCCGAATATAGCAGAATTGCGCCGACGAATTCTAGAAGAATCACCTTGTTCCCGGTATTTTATTCACCCGAGTGCAACCAAAATGTATCGTGATCTTAAGGTGATGTATTGGTGGGATGGCATGGAGAGAGACATAGCCGAATTTGTAGCACAGTGTCAAAATTGCCAACAAGTGAAAGTTGAACATCAGAAGCCAGGAGGCTTATTGCAAGCAATAGAAACCCCTACTTGGAAATGGAAAGTAATCAACATGGATTTTATTGTGGGGTTACCTCGTGCCCGCAGCAGGTATGATTCTATATGGGTGGTCGTGGATAGATTGACAAAAGTGGCCCATTTTCTCCCAGTTAAGACTGCATACCCAGCCGAAGAATATGCGAGGTTATATCTCAAGGAAATTGTGCGACTTCATGGTATTCCATTATCTATTATTACAGATAGAGGAGCACAGTTTACAGCTGTCACGACCCGACTAGGAGGCCGCGACGAGGACCCGGTGCTATCCCGCCCGGGCAACCCTGGATATACTTTCACATAACATCTAGGTGAGCCACATAGTAAACATACATTTCTATTCATCCATCATACTAGTCCCGTTGGACAACAACATCTTTATATCTTCATAGGCATCTATGCCACATCACTGTACATGGGCCGACGAGGCCAACAAAATGATATACAAAATATAGGCCGACAAGGCCAGACATATCTAACCGTATAAACATGTCTACGAGCCTCTAAGAAGAGTATAACATATCACATGAGCGGGACAGGACCCCGCTATACCCATAATAATATACACAAATGAATAAGTACCCAAAAGGTATGGCTCCGAATGAACTGGAGCTCTGTTATGTAGTCCTTGAGAATGGAGCTATAAATCAGGTCTGTCTCCCCGTGCACCTGCGGGCATGATGCAGCGTCCACAAACAAAATGACGTCAGTAAGAAGAATGTACTGAGTATGTAAAGCATGATCAACAACAATATAGAAGCATGATATACAACATATGAGACAACGAAGGGTGGGAGATAATAATATCGTCGTCG
Source organism: Lycium barbarum (assembly GCF_019175385.1). Classification (NCBI taxonomy): domain Eukaryota; kingdom Viridiplantae; phylum Streptophyta; class Magnoliopsida; order Solanales; family Solanaceae; genus Lycium; species Lycium barbarum. Next base: position 54,162,362 of record NC_083346.1, read on the forward strand.
TGGCACTTACTTGCTTTCCACTAGGACATTCCATTTCTATTGCGTATCCGTGTACATACATCCATATCCGTACTTAATTACCTTCACATTCATTTTCGTATTCGTATTCATTGTTTCCATTCATATTCATATTCATAAAATACTCGTACTCATATTGATGTCATATACTTAGCATATACATATATATATATATATATATATATATATATATATATATATATATATATATATATATATATATATATATATATATATATATATATATATATATATATATATATATATAGCATGCCTGACCATGAAGGTTCGGTGTTTCATACATACTTGGCCAGTCAAGGTTCAAGGTCATACATACCTGGCCCGACCAAGGCATCAGGGTTATCCGTACCTTCTGCAGAGGTGGGCGCGCGTTACGTAATCATATACATACTCTATATATTCTTACCCGGCATCATAAGCTCGGGGTCTTATTATAGCCCTTCATAGGGACACATACATATAATATAATAGCTCATAAGCATCTTTAGCATCATATCATTCTCATCATTGTTACTATCATTATCACTATCATCGTCATTATGATACCAACTACCTTATGGGCCTACTCGTCACACGAGGGACTTGGTACAATCGTAGCATTATCAAGAATCATGAGCTTACTAGCTCGGAGGATCAAAGCATTCGAAGGAATCATAGTCTTAAGGAAGGTTTAGACGCTTGGCCAAAGAACCATGCCTTATGAAAGAAGGGTTATCCTTACATACCATTTCGTTGAACTATTCTACACGTGCACGTACTCCTCCGATGCTCACGTTTCTACCATCATTAAGGTCATACTATCATTAGAATCGATAACTAGCACACATGGCTAAAGCTAGAGAAAATCGGACAACATCTCCTTTTTTTATACAACATTTGTCCATATAATAATTCAACTCCCAAATGTCAACAATACATTCATAATATCATAACAATAGCCATTAGTCGTCCACATTATCCACATTATCTAGATTTCTCAATTTTCTCCTAATTAACCCATATTCATGGTCATAACTCCTGAACTCGTCCATTCATATACAATGTTTATTTCATGATCTTAACGTCATTTATAACACATTCATCTCACAACACAACAACAATCATGATTCAATTCAAACTATTTCTCAAAACGTCACTATTCATCATTGATGACCCATTTTGCTACACTCTTATAATGACCAAGCATTTCAACTCTCAAATACCTTAAACAACATATAAATATCATGAATCTTACCTTAGATGTTGTAGGAACAAGATCTAGTTGATAACACTCCACTTTGAGCAAAACCCTAGTTTTCCTCCATTGGGATTTCTTGACTTGGATGATCCTTAATGGGTTTTCTTACACTTGATTCACTTGATTAGTGTTGTTGATGACTAATAATCCTTGAAAACTTGTATAATAAATGTAGAGAGATGTTTTAGAGAAAAGGGGTCTGATGTAGAAATGAAATGAAATAACCTTGGCCCCTTACATTTATTGAGTAAAATCTGTCCCGACCAATTATACGGACCAACATACGGTCCGTATAACATCTACCGACCGTATGTTCTGGCCGTATGTTTGGTCCAGAGAGTTTGGCCAATTTGGGTTGATTATACGGTCCCAAACATACGGACCGTATAAATTATACGGCCAGTATGTTTGGCCGTATAATCCCCAGTGATTCCGAAGTTTGTTCCGTCGATTCGTTTGACTTCCAATCCTTATGGGACCTTCTTAACACTTGTTCAACACTTCAATACCAATCCAAGGGATGTTATCACTCTTCTCCAAGACATCATTAAGTTCTCGCTAACTCATTACTCGTATTTCCTTTCCGTTACTTATCAAATACTTTGCCTTCTCTTGGCAACCCTCTTCCCCCATCTCTAACATCTTTGAACCCTCATCTAGAATCACCGAATGTCATCGCTCGCTCACGAAGACATCGTGTACTCATAATACTCACTATTTCATTCACTTGCGTACCAACGGAAGATTTTCCGAGGTGTAACATTCCTCCCCCTTTAAGAACGTTCGTCCTCGAATGTTAAAGCCTTCGGGGATTCTACAAAAATTTCGCCAAAGTTTCCCCTATAATATGGCACTACCATCCTGTCACAATAACCCATAATAACAATGCCTCGCAGGTCAACAACACAATAGCAATAGAATTTGGCCACACACGACCCAAAAGTATAAAAGGAAAACATGCATACCTTGTGATCTCGATATCTCGTCTTGGATCTCTTCCAATGGGCTGAAACAAATGTGGGTATTTGGATCGCATACTTTCTTCCGCTGCCCATGTAATTTCTTCTCGTTTACTGCTTCTCCATAGAACCTTAACTGAGTCCACTTCCTTATTTCTAAGCCTCCGTACTTGCCTGTCTAGTATGGCAATGGGTATCTTTTCATAAGTCAATTTCTCTGTCACTTGCACATCATTTACTGGGACGATCCTAGTACGATCTCCAATACAGTTCCGGAGCATCGAGACGTGGAAAACTGGATGAACTGTCTCCAAATCAGGAGGTAGATCTAACTCATAGGCCACCTTGCCTATCTTGCGCACAATCTCATAAGGCCCAATGTACCGGGAACTAAGCTTCCCTTTTTTTCCAAATCTCATAACGCCCTTCATTGGCGACACTTTCAAGAATACCCAATCCTTAACTTGGAACTCTAAGTCTCTTCAACGATTATCTGCATAGGACTTTTGACGACTTTGAGCTGCTAATAACCGATCTCATATGAGCTTGACTTTCTCTATCGCTTGCTGGACTAAGTCTGGCCCTATCAATTTAGTCTCTCCTATTTCAAACCACCCAATTGGGGATCTACACTTTCGCCCATAAAAAGCCTCATACGGTGCCATTTGAATGCTAGAATGATAACTATTATTGTAAGCAAATTCAATGAGTGGCAAATGACCGTCCCAATTTCCTCCAAAATCTATCATACATGCCCGTAACATATCTTCAAGAGTCTGAATAGTACGTTCATCTTGTCCATCGGTCTGTGGATGAAATGCCGTGCTAAGGCTAACTCGGGTCCCTAAACCCTCTTGGAAAGACTCCCAAAATTTAGCTGTAAACTGAGTCCCTCTATCGGAGATAATAGATATTGGAACACCATGAAGTCGCACTATCTCTTTAACATAAAGCCTTGCGTAATCTTCCGCCACATACGTCGTTCTGACCGGTAAGAAATGGACTGACTTTGTGAGTCTATCTATGATCACCCATATAGAATCATATTTACGTCGAGAATGGGGTAAGCCTGTAATGAAATCCATGTTAATCACTTCCCACTTCCAAGTTGGGATTTCTATAGCTTGCAATAATCCGCCCTGCTTTTGGTGCTCGATTTTCACTTGTTGGCAATTAGGACATTGAGCTACAAATTCCGCTACATCTTTCTTCATCCCATTCCACCAATATATAGACTTAAGGTCATGATACATCTTCGCCGCTCCCGGGTGAACGGCGTAACCGGAACAATGAGACTCCTCTTTCTAAGGGAGTGTATCTCTGTACTGCATTAGCATGGGATCCTCATATTGTCTCTCCTTTACCTCTACTACTAGCGACGAGACTACAGAATTCTGAATAGTAGCTCCGTTGCTACCTGAGTCCACTACCCGGACTCCTAGGTTAGCTAACTGTTGGAGCTCACGGGCCATTTCTCTCTTTTCTGGTTGTACATCACATAGACGTCCCATCGATCTACGGCTAAGAGCATCAGCCACAACATTTGCCTTTCCAGGGTGATATGAGATATCAACATCATAGTCTTTTAGCAATTCCAACCATCGTCGTTGCCACAAATTCAACTCTTTCTGCTTGAAGATGTATTGAAGGCTCTTATGATCTGTGTAAATATCCACGTAGACACCATATAAATAACGTCTCCATATCTTTAATGCATGAACCACCGCAGCCAATTCTAGATCATGGGTAGGATAATTATGCTCATGTTTCCGCAATTGCCTTGAAGCATACGCAATAACCTTGCCATGTTGCATTAATACACAGCCTAGCCCAACACCTGAAGTATCGCAATAAACGACATATCCTTCCAATCCCTCTGGAAGTGACAGGACTGGGGCAGAAGTCAATTTACCCTTTAACTCTTGGAAACTGCGTTCGCAAGCATCTGTCCATTGAAACTTTGCTGGTTTCTTGGTAAACTTTGTGAGTGGTGTGGAAATAGAAGAAAAACCTTCAACGAATCTCCTGTAATAACCTGCTAAGCCCAGAAAGCTACGAACCTCCGTAGGAGTTGTGGGCCTTGGCCAAGTTTTCACGGCCTCAATCTTTTGACTATCCACTCGAATCCCATCGGCTGCAACAATATGCCCCAGAAATGTCACTGAGTTCAACCAAAACTCACATTTGGAAAACTTTGCAAACAATTCTCGAGTTCGAAGAACTCCAAGGACAGTACGCAAATGATCGGCATGTTCTGCCTCGGATCTAGAATACACCAAGATGTCGTCGATAAACACGATCACAAATAAATCCAGGAAGGGCCTGAACACATTATTCATCAATTCCATAAATACTGTCGGCGCGTTCGTTAGCCCAAAAGACATTACCCGAAATTCAAAATGACCATATCTTGTTCTGAAGGCTGTCTTAGGGATATCTTTCTCCCTAACTCTCACTTGATGATACCCGGACCTCAAATCAATCTTTGAAAACCATTTGGCACCTTGCAATTGATCAAATAAGTCATCAATCCTCGGGAGAGGATATTTATTCTTAATCGTTACCTTATTCAATTGCCAATAGTCAATGCACATTCTCAAGGAACCATCTTTCTTCCGGACGAACAATACGGGTGCTCGCCACGGGGATGAACTAGGCCAAATGAAGCCTTTATCAAGAAAATCTTTCAATTGCTCCTTCAACTCTTTCAATTCTGCGGGAGCCATTCTATAGGGAGGAATACATATAGGCTTGGTGTCTGGCAACACCTCAATAGCAAAATCAATCTCCCGCTCGGGAGGAAGGCCTGGAAGCTCTTCCGGGAACACATCCGGAAATTCATTCACCACTGGAACTGACTGTAGAGTCGGCGACTCAGCTTCTATATCTTGAACTCACACTAGATGATAAATTCACCCTTTTGTGATCATCTTCCTTGCCTTTAGATAGGAAATAAACCTACCTTTTGGTGATGCCGTATTTCCTTTCCAGTCTAAAACTGGTTCTCCCGGAAATTGGAAACGAACCATTTTCACTCAGCAATCAACATTGGCATAACAAGAAGCCAACCAATCCATGCCTATAATAACATCAAAATCCACCATTTCTAACTCATGCAGGTCAGTCATGGTACGACGATCACAAATCAGAACCACATAATTTCTATATACTCGGCTAGCTATTACCGACTCACCCACGAGTGTAGACACCTCGAAAGGTTTGATCGATTCCGGCTAGACTATAAATCGACCCGCAATATATGGAGTAACATATGACAATGTGGAGCTCGGATCAATCAAAGCATATACATCATGAGAGAATACCGATAATATACCTGTGACCACGTCATGAGAAGACTTAAGATATTGGCGTCCAGCCAAAGCATAAATACGGTGCTGAGGACCGCTAGAACTGGGAGCTCTCCTTCTGCCTCTACCATGGCCGACTGGCACCTGTGAACCTGGCCCCGTAGGGCGTACAGATGCCGAAGATCCGGCTATCGACCCTGATTGCTGGGTCCTACCTCTACCATGTACTGAGGGAAATCACGCATGATATGGCCTGGTCGACCACATGAATAGCAAACATCTTAACCCAATCGGCATCGACCCCAATGTAACTTCGCACACTGGGAACATCGTGGTACAGGTGGCCTTGACTGGCCTGAATCATCTCTGAATTGAGGTCCTGAATAACTCGGACTCGGCCCTGAACGAGCAGATCTATCAAGGCTCTGGCCTGAAAACCATGGAGGTTCACTGGTCATAGAATAGCCTGAATGTCTAGGGAACTGCTGCCTGTGTCCGCCTCTGGACTCACTCATCGGGCCTGAAGATCTGGCCCTCTTGCTATGACCCCTATCCTACTCGCGTTCACTTCTCTGCTGCTGTAAGCTTTCTTCTAAGTTCTGAGCATGTGCCTGCATGCGTGCAATATCCATACCGTCCTTAAGGGACGCAGTCAAGCATCTATCCATCAAGTGTGGCCCTAGGCCCTTCACAAATCAGTGTACCCAGTCACCCATATCCGCTACCATGGCTGAAGCATACCTGGCCAAGGAATTGAAACGGAGACTATAATCTAGAGCACTCATGCTACCTTGCCTCAAATTCAAGAATTTATCGCCCCTATCTCACCGAACTTCTGGAGGCATATAATGACGGAGAAAAGCAACAACGAACTCTTGCCATACTGGGGGAGGTGCATTGGCTCCCCGTGAAGCCATCCAAACCGTATACCACTGGATCAAGACATCTCTCAATCTATATGACGCTAGCTCCACCGACTCGGTGTCCGATGCATGTATCAATCGAAGCGTCCTCAACATACCATCTATGAAATCCTGAGGATCCTCCTCCGGATTTGACACTAAGAATTCCGGAGGGTTTAAAGTAATGAAGTCACGGGCCCTTGCACTAACAGCCCTATCACCTTGCCCTGAACTTTGCCTCTGAGTCTGGGCCACAACCAATTGAGTCAACAAATTAATGGCCTCTTTCACATCTTGGCCCGAAGCATCTGGGGGAGGAGCTGGAGGTGCTGGAGCTGGGGCTGAGGCTCCCTCACGCTCCTCAGTAATAGGCACTGTCTGGGAGGACTGAGATCGAGCCGCACTCTGGGACTCGCTTTCCTCTACTACCGGTGGCAGTGCTTTTTCAGCCCGCTTTTCTGCCACCGTCTTGCCCTTTTGGGCTGCTGTAGCCTTTCTCTTTACAGGCATTCTCTGAAATACACAACACACGATTAAGGAACAAGAATTTCTTATATCATAGCTCTATCGCACGATTCTTGTGAAGAAAGAAGTTCATTTATTCCTAAAATGTCCGCAGCTTCCTGTTTATAAGTGTGGCGCGAAACACACCCATAACCAAGACTCTACTAGACACGGCTCGTAGACACACCCTAGGACTGAACTGCTCTGATACCACTTTTGTCACGACCCTACTAGGAGGCCGCGACGAGTACCCGGTGCTATCCCGCCCGGGCACCCCTGGACATAATTTCACATAACATCTAGGTGAGCCACATAGTAAACATACATTTCTATTCATCCATCATACTAGTCCCGTTGGACAACAACATCTTTATATAATCATAGGAATCTATGCCACATCACTGTACATGGGCCGACGAGGCCAACAAAATGATATACAAAATATTGGCCGACAAAGCCAGACATATCTAACCGTATACACATGTCTACGAGCCTCTAAGAAGAGTATAACATATCACATGAGCAGGACAGGACCCCGCTATGCCCATAATTATATACACAAAAGAATAAGTACCCAAAAGGTATGGCTCCGAATGAACTGGAGCTCTGCTATGTAGTCCTTGAGAATGGAGCTATAAATCAGGTCTGTCTCCCTATGCACCAGCGGGCATGACGCAGCGTCCACAAATAAAAGGACGTCAGTACGAAGAATGTACTGAGTATGTAAAGCACGATCAACAACAATATAGAAGCATGATATACAACATATGAGACAACATAAGGTGGGAGATAATAATATCGTCGTCGTGGCACTTACTTGCTTTCCACTAGGACATTCCATTTCTATTGCGTATTCGTGTACATACATCCATATCCGTACTTAATTACCTTCACATTCATTTTCGTATTCGTATTCATTGTTTCCATTCATATTCATATTCATAACATACTCGTACTCGTATTGATGTCATATACTTAGCATATACATATATATATATATATAGCATGCCCGACTATGAAGGTTCGGTGTTTCGTACATACTTGGCCAGTCAAGGCTCAAGGTCATACATACCTGGCCCTACCAAAGCATCAGGTTATCCGTACCTTCTGCAGAGGTGGGCGCGCGTTACGCAATCATATACATACTCTGTATATTCTTACCCGACATCATAAGCTCGGGGTCTTATCATAGCCCTTCATAGGCACACATACATATAATATAATGGCTCATAAGCATCTTTAGCATCATATCATTCTCATCATTGTTACTATCATTATCACTATCATCGTCATTATGATACCATCTACCTTATGGGCCTACTCGTCACACGAGGGACTTGGTACAATCGTAGCATTATCAAGCATCATGAGCTGACTAGCTCGGAGGATCAAATCATTTGAAGGAATTATAGTCTTAAGGAAGGTTTAGACGCTTGGCCAAAGAACCATGCCTTATGAAAGAAGGGTTATCCTTACATACCTTTTCGTTGAACTATTCTACACTTGCACGTACTCCTCCGATGCTCACGTTTCTACCTTCATTAAGGTCATACTATCATTAGAATCGATAACTAGCACACATGGCTAAAGCTAGAGAAAATCAGACAACATCTCCTTTATTTATACAACATTTGTCCATATAATAATTCAACTCCCAAACATCAACAATACATTCATAATATCATAACAATAGCCATTAGTCGTCCACATTATCTAGATTTGTCAATTTGCTCCTAATTCACCCATATTCATGGTCATAACTCACGACCTCGTCCATTCATATACAATGTTTATTTCATGATCTTAACATCGTTTATAACACATTCATCTCACAACACAATAACAATCATGATCCAATTCAAACAATTTCTCAAAACGTCACTATTCATCATTCATGACCCATTTTGCTACACTCTTCTAATGACCAAGCATTTCAACTCTCAATTACCTTAAACAACATATAAATATCATGAATCTTACCTTAGATGTTGTAGCAACAAGCTCTAGTTGATAGCACTCCACTTTGAGCAAAACCCTAGTTTTCCTCCATTTGGATTTCTTGACTTGGATGATCCTTAATGGGTTTTCTTACACTTGATTCACTTGATTAGTGTTGTTGATGACTAATAATCCTTTAAAACTTGTATAATAAATGTAGAGAGATGTTTTAGAGAGAAGGGGTGTGATGTAGAAATGAAATGAAATAACCTTGGTCCCTTACATTTATTGAGTAAAATCTGTCCCGACCAATTATACGGACCAACATACGGTCTGTATAAAATCTACTGACCGTATGTTTGGTCCACAGATTTTGGCCAATCTGGGTTGATTATACGGTCCCAAACATACGGACAGTATAAATTATACGGCCAGTATGTTGGGCCGTATAATCCCTAGTGATTCCGAAGTTCGTTCCGTCGATTCGTTTGACCTCCAATCCTTATGGGACCTTCTTAACACTTGTTAAATACTTCAACACCAATCCAAGGGACGTTATCACTCTTCTCCAAGACATCATTAAGTTTTCGCTAACTCGTTACTCGTATTTCCTTTCCGTTACTTATCAAATACTTTGTCTTCTCTTGGCAACCCTCTTCCCCCATCTCTAACATCTTTGAACCTTCATCTAGAATCACCGAATGTCATCGTTCGCTCACGAAGTCATCGTGTACTCATACTCCTCACTAGTTCATACACTTGCGTACCAACGGAAGATTTTCCGAGGTGTAACAACAGCCAAGTTTTGGAAGTCCTTCCAAGAAGGTCTAGGCACTCACGTGAAGCTTAGCACGAAATTTCATCCGCAGATCGATGGACAAGCGAGTGTACTATTCAGGCCCTGGAAGATATGCTACGAGCATGTGTGCTGGATTTCGGTGGTAGCTGGGATGATCACTTGTCCCTTATTGAATTTGCTTACAACAATAGCTATCATTCCAGTATTCAAATGGCCCCATATGAAGCTTTATATGGAAGGAAATATAGATCCCCAATCGAATGGTTTGAAATATGAGAAGTACAGCTAGTAGACCCCGAATTGATTCAGCAAGCACTGGAAAAAGTGAAGTTGATCCGAGATCGATTGTTAACAGCGCAAAGTCGTCAAAAGTCCTATGCGGACAACCGCCGACGAGACTTGGATTTCCAGGTTGATGATTGGGTATTTTTTAAAGTGTTGCCAATGAAAGGGGTGGTGAGATTTGGCAATAGAGTGTTATATCCCGCATTTTGTACATGCGAATAATTCAAGACGATTGCGGGAAGTTAAGAGCAAGGTTATACTTTTGATCTTGTTAAGCACACAAGTTGGTTGTAAGAGTTATGGATGCGTAAATAGTGAGGAAGGCTAAGGGCAAAATTGGAAATTTGGAAAATGGTTTCATGAATTACAAAAAAAAAAAATACCACAAGTAAGTGGGCTTGAAAATTTATTTATTTTTTTAAAAAGAGAGGCCCAAATGTGTGTGTGTGGCCGTCCATGCTCCATGGCCCAAGGCCTATGTGGAGTTAAATTGATCAAGTAATAAATAGACAAAAGGGCCTTGTATTTATCATAAATTCAAGAACATTCAAGAAAACCAAAAACTTGGAGAACAAAGAGGCCTATTCGGCCATGTCCATGGAAAATCAAGCTCGTCAATCTTGATCCAAAAAAATTATTTTCTTGTGGTATTCCTACTAATTCAAGGGTCCTCTACAACGTGGTGTAATTGTTTCGGAAGATAGGTCGCTCGTTTCATCGATTCCGCATCTTGGTCAAGTGAAGAAATTGAAGAGGAAAGGTAAGATTTAATCCCTTTTTATATGTTATGAAGGGTTCATTTACATTGTAGCATGTAGGAATGGATAGAATTCATGAAAAATATGGGGTTTGCATGACATGGCCGTGTGTAGGTAGGTATGGTGTAGGCAAGATGAATTCATTTTGTGTAGTATTCTAGTTGTGGTTATTGTGGACTCTACATTGGAAATGAAAGTTTGATGAGTTTAGTTGAAGTTATGGGAGTTGGAAGGTGGCCGAATATATATGTGTGTGTGTGAGATATGAACTAAGTTTTATGTGCCAATCTAGTTGTTGTTGATATGTATTCTATGATGCAAATGAGAATATGATGATTCTAGTGAAGTTGTAATTGTGGTTAAGTTGTTGTAGGAAGTTTGTGATTTTATTGTAGATTTATGTAATTATGGAAATGAAATTGTTAGGGTGCAAATTGTGATTGTTGTAAATGAAATTGGAAGATAAAATTGTGTTGTGAATGTTTATGTCGAAGATTGGAGGCTTTGGGTGGATTATGGTTTTGATGGAACTTTTGTATATTTTGTAGAATAATGTGAAATGCTTTCGAATCGTATTTGAATGGTCTTGAATTAGTAAATGAATATGAAAACGTTGACATTAGTTTGAAAGTGTGAAGTTGGAGTAGAAGTTGTTGCATTATGTAGAAAGGAAGACTATTTATGTTAGAATGTGTTTTGTAGTGATTGTTGATGTTGTTGGTATTGTTGTGGGTGTTGTTGTTGATATTTTTGGCTGAGTTGGATTCTCGGGGATGGCGCATTTACAGGGGAAATGCTGCCGAAATTTCTGTAGACAAATGTTAATTCAAGATTGAACTTCTAAAGGCTCTAATTAATGTTTGGTAAATGTGACCAATTGTAGATTTTGGAAGAGTTTGGAACTTGAATTTGGAGTAGCGTAACAAGCAGAAAAGGTATGTAAAGCTTTACCTTTCCTTTTTTTTCATGTCTTAGACATTTTAGGTTATGACACGAGTCTCGGGGAAAACTCTGTTCCTAGAAATCTAAGCCTAATTTTGGTCCCTATTCATTCAATGGAATTGAATTAAATACTTTATGCTTTGATAGGAAAATAGTTTAAATATCCGTAACTTTCACAAATGGAACCGGGTTGTCCTGCAACTTTTGTGGATGACTTCATAAGGTCTAATATTCGTAATTTATGTATTCCCTCTCGACTTGACCCGAGGTGGGCCCACAACTTCCGAGACTTTCTTGGATTGTTCTATTTGACTTATTTCCGGGCGACAATTAAATGAAATCTTTGGTTATTGCTCCGACTACTAAACGATAGATGTTTTAACTATTCCATTGAGTCCTACGATATAGTTTGACATATACAAACAAGCTCAAAAGGTTTTGCTTTGACATAATTCATTGGAACATCCGAAAGGTACGTACTACGATTACCGTCTGATTTCTTTCCTAAATGACCTATCGTTCGATTATTCCATCGAGTCTTGATTTGTGTGCATTTAGTTTCTCACTACTCTGCTCGTGCATATGTTATGTTTTCCTTCGCCGAGTCCCGGGCCGGTATGTCTCGTGCGTATGGCTCGCCGGGTTCCCTGCTTGAGGGCCGGGTGCCATATATATATTCCGAAGTTAGATGTGTTATGGCGTTATGGTGTGTTTATGGTTCGCCGAACCACATATGATGTGATATTAGGATATGATATTATGATGTGTGTCGGAGATTAAGGAGCAAAACTTCTGGAGTTAGATGTGTGTGGCGCCGAGGGTAGGGCGGTGCCACGTTTTCCCCGGGTTCCGCAAGGGACCGGATACCGTTCTTAGCATGCATGGTCTGTGTTCCCAGTAAGTTATTTTGATTACTTTGTATTTCGTGCTTAATTTCTGTACTCATTCTCTGCACTATTTATTCTGTCTGTGATTCTGTTCATATTATTCCATGCTTTACATACTCAGTACATTTTTCGTACTGACCCCCTCTTCTTCGGGGGCTGCGTTTCATGCTCGCAGGTACAGACGCTCGTTTTGCTGATCCGCCCGCTTAGGACCTCTACTCAGCTGTCTTGGAGTGCTCCCTTTGTCCGGAGCCCGTATTTTGGTACAAACTTTTCCGTTGTGTATCTTTGTGTACATATTCAGGGGTACGGCGGGGCCCTGTCCCGTCATATGATTTTGTCATGTTCGTTAGAGGCCTGTAGACATATTTGTCGGTCGTGTTTGTTTGGTTTTGTCTGTGATATGTGCCTTAAGCGGCCCTGTTTGCTATTATGGCCGAAATGGCCCATATATTTGCACATGTATGTATATTCAGGCGATGTGTATTCCACCATCCTACGGGCTTTGCTATGATACCTCTGATCCACGTGGCCGCTTAAGACGACGTCTGTTCTTAGTATCTGTGTAAATCAGCGTATGCTAAAATATGAATAAGTTTTTGATATGTCGATTTGGTATGTGAATGTGTATGAGTGTCCAACTAGGGCACCAGTCGCGGTCCACGGGGTTGGGTCGTGACAGAGAGGTAAGTTAAGTCCTAGATATATTGGACCCTATCAAATTATCCGCAAGGTGGGTCATGTCGCCTATGAATTGGACTTGCCTTCGAAGCTTGAATCAGTCCATCCAGTATTCCATGTTTCGATGCTCCGCGAGTGTATTGGAGATCCCACAGAGATTGTTCCGATAGATGATGTGCTAGTGACAGAAAAGCTAACCTATGAAGAAGTGCCTATTGCTATTCTAGACAGACAAGTGCGAAAACATCAAAATTAGGAGGTAGCTTCAGTTAAAGTCTTGTGGTGAAACAATAGCCGCGAAGAAATGACTTGGGTAGCGGAAGAGAGTATGAAGTTCAAGTACCCACATTTATTTCAACCCCAGAAGAAATTCACGATGAAACGCCAACAATATGAGGTAAGTATGCAATAAATGATGCGTAATAATTAGAGTATCTGAACACCCCTATTTCCATCATTACTCAGATATTATATCCCCGACTTTCGGGAGCTTTCGTAAGTTTTTCTTAGAGTTTTACTATGTTGTGGCCCTGTGAGGCAATGATATTATGGGTTAATGTGACAGGATGGTAGTGTCATATTACAGGGGAAGCTCTGCCGAATTTTTCGTAGAATCCTGAGTGTTTAACATTCGAGGACGAATGTTCCAATAGGGGGGAAGAGTGTTACACCTCGGAAATTTCCCCGTGAACGTACAACGAATAGACTAATGAAGAATACGAGTATACGATGTTTTGACCAGAAGTGAATGACGTATGACGACCCTAAGTAATATTTCAAAGGCAATGGGAATAAGAGATAAGGTTATGTTCCACAAGGACCAATTATAGGTTTTGAAGACGTGAAAGTTGCAGATTTGCACTTTGGCCCAGTCGGTCGTAAAAATGAAATACGGACCGTAAAGTAGTATACGAACCGTAAACCGCCATGCCGTATTACAACTTACAAAATTTCAACTTTCTGCTAAATGTTCAAATGGTTAAATACGACTTGGAATACAGACCGTAAATCAAAATACGGCCCGTAAAATGCGATCGTAAATCACTATGCTCCCCAGCATACCTTTCTGGTTTTGGTATGCTTAAATACGACCATGAAATACAGCCTGTAAACTAGAATACGAACCGTAAACTGGGTTAACGACCACCGTGCACTTCAACTACTGTTCATTCCGGATTAGATTTTAAGTCATTAAAAGGAGACCCAAGCTCATTAAATTCATTTCATCTCCACGGTATTTCTCTCTAGAAACCTCTAGAATATTCTCCACTCTTCATTACAAGAAAATCAAAGGAAACCCATGATCAATAACACCAAATCCATGAAACAAAGCGTATGAAACCAAGCTAAAGTTTATCTCTCTCAAGAAAACCCAATGGAAGTGGACTAGGGTTTTGGTGCAAGAAGAGTAATATCACTCAAGGCTTGTTCAACCATCATCTAAGGTAAGTTTCATGACTAAACCATGTTGTTTAAGGTATTGGAAGGTTAAGATACTTGAAATGTAAAAAGACATAGGAAATGGGTCATTCATGAGTGAATAGTGTTATGGTTGGATGGTAGTTGGGTTGAATTATTAAAGTTGGAGTGTTGAATAGTAGCGCGTCCTTATAGTCGAATTACCTAACATTAGTGTGAATTCTCTCTTGAAGGTAGAAACGTGATATCGAAGGAGAACAAGCAAGCGATAGCGTAGTTAAACGTCAAAGGTATGTAAGGCTTATCCTTTCCTTTGAAGGCATGAATCTTTCAAGCTTTCCATGATCCTCCTATATGATGGAACTTATGAGTCCTTAAATATACTAAATTACATACAAGCATGATAATGATTCTCCCATAACGCTGATGATGTCATTATTGTTAACACTCACATTATGAACTATTTCCTTCAAGGTGAGGCAAAGTACTCATAGATGTTCATAATGTAATCGGGGGTTTACGACCTTACATCACCCCGACATAGCCATGGTTGTCTTCAAAAGGGTAATGCATGCTCCTAACCCTAAATGTGAAATGATGATAAGTCATGATATGTTCATAAGATGATCAATAATGCTAGCTTATAATATGCCTATGTTGTGTATGAAAATGCCAAGCTATGATAAGATTATGATACGTTCATGAAATGTACAATAGTGATGGGTTATGATTGATTATGTGATGATGATATTCTACCACGCCAGAATGGCCGGGCATGTCACCGCTAAGGCGGGCTGCATATGGTTCCACTGAGTCTAGATGGTTGGGCATGTCACCGCTAAGACGGGCTGCGATGTTACACCGAGCCTAGAGGGCCGAGCATGATCATCACTAGTGGGCGGCATATGATGGTTACCCGGACGCGGGATAACGATGAGGATGTGATGTGACGAGATATGTGATGTGATGACATATGTACCATGATTATGTAAAGTATGATATATGTATGAAATGTATTTGCTTGTGACACTCTTGCAGGTTATATGTTTCTCGTATGTCTCACGGTCCTCCTATTATATTTATTTCATTCCTGTCTTACATATTCAGTACAATATTCGTACTGACGTCCGTTTTCTTTGGACGCTGTGTTCATGCCCACAGGTAGACAGGGAAGCAAGCTCGAGCCAAACTCGTAGGAGCTGTTAGCCGATTGAAAGCACTCCTTTGTTCCGGAGGTGCTTGATTATTCTTTTATGTATATTTGTATATGTTGGGCTCGACGGGGTCCTGTCCCGTCTATGCATTTTGTACTTCAGTAGAGGCTCGTAGATACACAGTGTGGGTTATGTGGTCTGAAAAGGCCACTTTGGTATAATTGTATATATTATTTTGATAGCCTAAAGGGCTTATGTATATGTAACTATTTATGCTTATGAATGAAACATGACTTCCTTATGACTTGAGTATAAAATTGATAAAAGGGTAGGTAATGAGCATGATGAGTAGTAGAAAAAGTGGTGCTCGGTGGTTAGCCCCGGGTACCCGTCGCGGCCCCTAGCTGGGTCGTGACAGTTACCCTTCCATTCAAGCATTGGTTCGGTCGGAAATTTGAACCGAACTATTTTAGTTCTACAATCCACATTGGCATAACAGGAGGCTAACCAATCCATGCCAATAATCACATCAAAATCTAGCATTTCCAGCTCAATTAAATCAGCTGTAGTCCGGCAATAACATACCACAATCATAGAATTTTTGTATACTAGACTAGCTATTACTGGATCACCAACCGGAGTAGATACCTCGAAAGATTTAGTTGCCTCGGGTTTCACCACAGTACGACCAGCAATATAAGGAGTGACATAAGACAATGTAGAACCCGGATCAATCAATGCATAAACATCATGAGTGAATGTGGTCAATATACCTGTAACCACATCTGGGGAGGACTCAAGATCCTGGCATCCGGCAAGAGCATAAATACGGGGCTGCTGAGGGCCACCTGAACTAGATGCTATCCCTCTGCCCTTACCACGACTTGCTGAAGTCTGGGGAGTCTACCCTACAGGGCACACAGATGAAGAAGAACCGGCTAGTGATCCTGTGGGCTGAACCCCGCCTCTACCGTACCTCGAGGGACAATCACGCATCACGTGCCCAGTCTGTCCACAACCATAACAAGTATCTGAGCCTTGGCGACATGGGCCCAAATGTAACTTTCTGCACTAACTACATCATAGAATCGGTGGTCTCCTCTGGCTAGGATTACCTCTAAACTGGGAACTTGATGTTACACCTCGGAAAATTTTTCGCTCATGCACAGTGAATAGACTAACGAATGGCGCGACGTATTCGATGTTTTGATGAGTAAGAAATAACATTCGATGATTCTAAATGAGATTTCAAAGACATGAGAAGTAGGAAGCGGAAGTTGTTAAGAAAGGCAAGGCATACGTTATGTGTCGGAAAGGATTTGTGAGTAACAATGTATGATGATTTAATGATGCTTTGGAGAAGAGTTATAACGTCCCTTAGATTGTTAATGAAGTGATAAACATGTGCTAAGAATGTTCCATAAGGATTGGAGATCAAACGAGTCGACGAGAACGAAATCGGAACTGCTGGGCATTATACGGCCTAACATATTGGCCGTATAAATTATACTGGCTGTATGTTAGGCCGTATATTTATCCAAGATGGGTAACACTCATTTGACCAAACATACGGCCCGTATAAAAGATACGGACCGTATGTTTGTCCGTATATCCTTGACGGGTCAGATTTTGTGTATTAATAAGGGATCCAAGTTCATTTTATTTCATTTTCCCTTTTCACTCCCCTTCTCTCTAGAACTCTATAGAACATTCCACCCACAAGAAACCAAGAGAAATCTATGATCAACTACATCAAACCCACAAAATCAAGTGTATGAAACCTAATAAAAGTTCATCTACACCAAGAAATCTCCAGGGAAGTAAGCTAGGGTTTTGGTGCAAGAAGAGAAGTTCCACTCAAGGATTATTCTCCGATCATATAAGGTGAGTTTTATGATCATTCCATGTTGTTTAAGGTATTGGAAGGCTAAAACATTTGGATTGTAGAAAGATATAGAAAATGGGTCATGAATGTGTGAATAGTGTCATTGTTGAGTAGTAGTTTGGGGTGAATTACGAATATTGGTATGTTGTGATTGTAAGTATGTTGTGAATGAAATTTAGAACATGGAATAAGTATTATATGTGAGAAAATCCAATAATTAATTATGACCATGATTATGGAGAAATTGGAGTGAAATTGTAAAATGTGGGTAGTATAGATGAATCATGATTGTTGCTTGTGATATTGTGAATTTTGGTATCAATGTTAGGGAGTTGATATAGAATATGGGGAAAGTAGTATAAACAAAGGAAATGCTGCCCAATTTTCTTTAGCTTTAGTAAGCACGTTTAAGTAATCGATTAGCTAATGTTAATGCGAATTCTCTTGAAGGTAGAAACGTGGGCATTGAAGGAGAACAAGCAAGCGATAGATTAGTTAAACGTAAAAGGTATGTGAGACTAGCCCTTTCTTTCTATGGCATGAATCCAATGGCATGATTTTTCCTTCTTCTCCATGAATCCTCTATATCCCGGAAAGCTAAGAGTCTATGTTCATGAATAGCTATATGAGATAAGAGATATATTATGAGCCCAATAATGATGATGATGAGCTTAACTCTACAGATTCTAGAGTTCATGATATGATGTTCCTACAAATTTAATAATGTTGTTTATTGTATACACTCACCTTATATACTATTTCCTTCAAGGTGAGGCAGAATACTTATAAATGCTCCATAATGGAATCGGGGGTTCACGACCTTGTGTCACCTCGATAAAGTATAGCTATCTTTGAGTTTCTATGTATGCATTATGATGAGTACATATTGATGATATTACACCGCGCCTATATGGCACGGGCAGCACCGCTAAAGCGGGGCGGCTTTAAGATATTACATCATGTCTTTATGGCACGGGCAGCACCACTAGTGGGTGGCATGAGATGGTACCCTGGATGCGGGAGGCCTGGACGCAGGCTAATGATTATCACACCGTACCTATATGGACGGGCAGCTTATACATTTATGCATACATGATATGATGATGCATTATTTCTTTTATAATTGACAGTCACATACAGTTTCTCTTTATTTGATGCTTCCTTTATCTCATTGATGTATTATTATTACTTATGCCTCTCATACTCAGTACAATGCTCGTACTGACGTCTGTTTTCTTTGGAAGTTGTGTTCATGCCCACAGGTAGACAGGGAGGTGATCTTGATCCAGACTCGTAGGAGCTATTAGATGACTTGAGAGCACTCCTTTGTTCCGGAGGTGCCTTTCATTATTCTTTTGTGTACGTATGTATATTTTGGGCATGACGGGGTCCTGTCCCGTCCCTATGTCTATCACTCTAGTAGAGGCTCGTAGATACGCAGGTGTGGGTTATATGGTCTCTTGATGTATCTATTATGTATATATATATTATTTTGGTAGCTGAACGGTGTATGTGTACATAAGTGATTGTCACGACCCGACCGAGCACCACTCATTCTATTACTCATCGTACTGAAATCATAAAAAGTGGTATCCGAGCAGTTCAGTCCTAGGAAGTGTCTACGAACTGTGTCTAGCAGAGTCTTGTTTATGGTGTGTTGCGCGCCACACTAATACACAGGAGGCTACAGGGCATCTAGGAAAAATGACCATCTTTCATCTTAAGAGATCGTGCGATAGAGCTGTATTATAAGATTATCCCCTCCCTAATTGTGCGTTATAATTTCAGCAAAGCTGATGAAAGGAAAAGCTACGGCAGCCCAGAAGGGCAAGATGGTGGTTGAAGAAGGGCTTGAACGAGAGCCGTCTATAGATATGGAGGAGGGCGAACCCCAGAATAAGGCCCCACCTCGATTTTCCCATACTTCGCCCACTTTCGAGGATCAGAGGGGAGCCTGAACTTTAGCTCCAGCACCCCCCGTTCCTCCACCAGACGCCTCGGGCCAAGAGATGAGACGGACCATTCTTCTACTGACTCAATTGGTAGCCGCTCAAGCTCAGCGGCTGGACATGGGCCGCGATAACAGGGGTTGAAGAAAGAGAGTTAGTTCTTAATGGTTTGATCATGAGTTTAGGGGTGCTCCGAGGTAACAATTCTCTAGGCACTCAGTTCGTTCAACAAGTGGTGCTCTTCCACAGTTTTCTAGACCCAAATTTGATGGATCTACTTATTCTAGGTCACCCTAGAGTCTCAAAGTTTCCAGTTCTCAGATTCGGAGTGGCTCTAGTCAGACGAGATCGTCGGTACCACGATGTACTCAGTGTTCTAGGTTACATTAGGGACCGTGCCGCTTGGGCTCGGATGTTTGTTATACCTGTGCTCGGCCAGGCCATCTCATGCGCGACTGCCCATGGAGGTGTGGCAAAGGTAAGGTTGGGACTGCGGGAGTGGTAGCTGGCTCTTCGTCGTCGGTACGCCCTCCAAGGCCAGGGCCACAGATGTTAGTAGGCAGTGATAGAGACCGAAGAGGAATGCCCAGTCCAAGTGGATCTCAGCATCATATCCATGCGTTAGCTGAGCGACAGGATCTTGAGTCTTCCCCCGATATTGTCCCAGGTATATTGCTAGTATCCTCTTATGACATGTGTGCATCGATTGATTCGGATCCTATGCTATTATGTATCACTTTTGTTGTGATGATTGCGTCAAGGTGAAAAATCTGAGCCAATCTGACAATTTGAGATAACTATATTTGTTAGTGACCTAGTGATAGTCAGAATCGTGATTTATGAGTAAGTTGATTGATAGCGAGTGAATATAAATAATATGTGTATGTATATATATATTGAAATTCCAGACCGAGGGTGCAGGCACAACTTATGAGACAAGCCCTATTATTTATATCCTTTATGTCACGACCCAGCCCCGTGGGCCGCGACTGGCACCCTACCTGGGTGCCCAGACCGAATCACACATTCATTATAAGGTCCAAACTTATTTCCGAATTTTACGAAATCATATCAAACATAATTCATGAAAATATGTCTTAAGCGGTCACGCCAAATCAAAATACCATATCAAATACAAACGGAGCGGCGGAATAGACATCGCCGGTCAAAAGTGTAAACATAATCATAAGGGCCATTTAGGGCCATCAAAACAAACGGACCGTTTTAAGGCCAAAGAACAAAATCAAATAGACATATATAGGACCCTCGCCCCACATATATGACTACAGGCCTCTACGAACTCAAAACAAAGACATATGGCGAGACAGGGCCCCGCCGTACCCAAATAGTCAAATGTACAGAGCATATACATAGCAAAAGGAGTCTGTACCAAAAGTGGACTCCGGATCAGAAGGAGTACTCCAAAATAGCAGAAAGTGAAGCCTACAGTGGAGGATCACCAATGTCTGTACCTGCGGGCATGAAACGCAGCCCCCGAAGAAAGGGGGTCAGTACGAAATATGTACTGAGTATGTAAAGCATGGAGTACAGAAATATGGATCAAAATTGAAAGCAAATCAGATAACAAAGTGGGGTACAAATCAGTATGTCAAAATCCGTATCAAAGTCATATACGTATACATAATGCAAACGAAATCATGCAAACGCTTAAGAACGTGGTCGCCACTCCGACGCTGGCGCCACACACAGCATAACACCAGAAAGTTTCAAATCTCCGTACATCCCCGATCACAAACACAAACATAGGTGAGCGTATCGCATCACGAGCCATATCACAGCATAACTCCAAACGGAACCCGGCCCTATGGCGAAGCCTCGAGAACCGTAACACAGCATACGACCGAATTATTGTAAGGCGCACGAATCATAATCGGCCCGGAAACCGGTGAACGAAGTCATAATAAGGCACGAGCGGAGTCGTGAGCAAACAAATGCAAATCATACTTCAAAATAGTCTTTCAAAACAGAGTAATCCCATAAGTCATTTCATAATACAAAATAATCGAATACTTAGTCGATACAAGGTTTCATTTCACAAAACGTTTCCAAAATAGTACGTATAGCTCAAAACGTAACTTAGCGTATCGTAATATTCAAAACACGTCCCGTAGGAGGAAGTTCCAAAATCGAAGGTATCATTTCAAACTTTATTCAAAAGGACAGCCCAATAAGACAAATAGGGCGTCTCGGGGTTAGCGGGCCCACCTCGAGTCGAATTGAGGTGGCGAACATAATTTGCGAACATTTAGGGGCCAAAAGTTCATACATAATCATTTCTAAGTTACCCGACCACATTTCGATAGGTTTCGGACGATTGGTGGCATTCTAGCCAAAATAGAGCCCTTAGGCTTCAATTGAATTGAATGAATAGTAACTTTTCTGTGGATCGGGTTTCGAGGAGCAGAAATGCTCCGGAGGTTCCAATATTCACCTAGCATACTAAGACATGCCAAACGAAGAAGTGGGAAGCTTTACATACCTTACAGACGTCTTATGCTCTTCCAAAAGTCAAGTCCCGTTTCCTCTGAAATCTGCAAATGGTCAAAGTTTCCAATTGAGATTCTTAGGCTTAAAAATGCCATTAACTTCATTTTTGCCTACCGAAATTTCGGCAGCATTTCCCCTATAAATCTAACACCCCCGAGACTTAGCTCGGCTCAAAATACATCAACAACAACAGCCCACACATCAACAAACAACACAAATCATAATCAAACCACTCTAGCTTCAAAGTTCTACCTTATTACCTAAGTTGGCAACTTTTCATTTAAACTTCCAAAACTCCAAATCTATATCCACATCACTATATTCATTTACTCATTCAAGATTATTCAATCACATCCCAAACACATTCCAAACCATATACGAAAGTTCCCAAAATTCATTATTTTCCATATTTCATTCAAAACATCAAAAGTCCCGACGAACATTCGAACTTGCGTCGTTTCATTCCGAATTCATTAACATCAACTATATGTCACATTTAAAGTCTTTAGCGTCAAAGATATACAATGATATACACAAATATACCAAAGGTATATACTTTCCGATAACGTTCCGAAATCATTTTCCAACGCCATTTCAATTCATTAATCAGTCACTTACGACATAAAGGTCACAACGACGCATTAAACAAACTAAACAAGATCAATTCACATTTATTTCCCCTTCCTAAGGGCACACGGCCACCTTGCAAAATATACACACACCCACGGCTTCATTCACACATCAAAGTTACGGGATTCTCGTCTATTCTCAATCCTTAACACATTCATATCAATTCTATAACACAAAAGTGTAAGAATTCTCACCTTTTCTTGAAACCCCGACTTGTCGCAAACGTAGTTCTTGTGCCAAACTGATTATACCCCGTTGAAGAGGGTCTTGAGCACTTCACAACTATGTAGAAACTAAGATTTTTGGATTAATAACAAAGGCTATGGAATTTTTTTTTTCCTTTTTCCTTGTTCGGCCGAGAGCTCCAATGGAGTGTTCTCCAAATTTGTTTTTGTTTTGAATGATTTCTTGATAATCTCCAAAGTATGCTTTGATATATATCCACTTAAAGTCATGTGCATAGCACATGACTTGCAAAGAATGGGCTTGGACCTCAACTTGACCGGCCACTTCACACTTTGGGCCTCAATTTTATGTTGTCCAATTCTTGGCCCAATTCATAAAAGTCCCGTTTTGTAATTCCCGAAACTAATTTCCGAAATTCCAAATTTACCCTCGGCCTTCCCCGATGTCTTAACACTAATGATTCCACAACCAACATAGTCATATTCACCAAAATCAAAAATATTTCCTTATAACACACAAGTCTTGTTTATTTCTCGATTTCCAATTATACGAAAGCACGGGACATAACATTCTCCCCCCCTTTAGAACATTCGTCCTCGAATGTTAAATTGACCTCATGGGGTGTCATACTACTCCGGGAGGGTTCTTTTTATAGATGTCCTTTATTGATTTTCCGACATGGCTCCTTCACCACATCATGGGGAAATTTTCACATCACTGATTCAAACGCCTTCCTGATTTATTTTCTCATACCTCACGTAATCACCGAACCATACGCTATATTCTTGTAATGGACGAACGCTTTCCAGACATCATAGTCACTATCATTTTTTTTGTTACACTTCTGAGTTTCTTACCACATCGTCGTAATCTCACTTTACTTCATACCAGACACTTCATGCCAAACAGATTCAGAACTAGGGCCAGACGCGTATAAGCATATCGGACGGATTCATAGTCAACATCAGAGGTACGGAAGTATATCGGACAAATCTGAGATCAGAGTCAGACGTACAAAGGCGTATCAGACGGATTCGTAATCAGAATCAAACACACAAAGATATACCAGACAGATTCATAATCGGAGTCAGACGTACAAGATCATATCGGACAGGTTCGAAATCAGAATCAAATGTACAGAATTGTATCATACAGAGTCGTGATTAGACAGACCGAAATGTATCGAACATACGCATGATCAAAATCAAACGCACAGAAGCATACCAGACGGATTTATATCCAGAGTCAGACATACAGAGGTGTGCCAGACAGAAACGTATCCAGAATCAGACGAGCAAAGATTCATCAGACGGGAACATAATCGAACTCAGAAATACAGAGGCGTACTAGACAGAGCCTTATCGGAATCGGGAGTGCAAACGCACAATAGATAGAGTGTCGAATTAGAATCAAATCGCTCCTATTAAGGCTCCAATAATTCATGAGAATTTCCCCTTTATTGGTAAACTTATTCGCCCAATTGTCACACAATTTGTCTTGTGTCTCGCGTATCGACTCTTTCAAAGATTCCACTTGTTCACACTGCTTACCTTTCATCTTTCCTACCCTCCATATTCATTTTCTCTTTCAGACATCGTCATTCTAAACTGAATTATAATGGACTTAGGGATTTTCTATCCCTTGACAACTTTCGGATCGTCGTCCCCGCTTCGCTTCATGTATTCGGTTTAGTAAAACCTTCCGTCTATCACAACATTAGTTGCCGGGTCTCGGCTCTTAACCCACATGGGCACCAAACGAAAATCATACACACACACATACACATACACATACACACATACACATACATTTACTCATATCTTACTGGCGGGCGTCTCTGACCGTTATTCGAATTCGCTCAATTTCCCGAGCGATGTTGTACCTTTTCTTTTTGCCCATTTAGTCCGCCTCGTTCTGCGCGACTCCCGAAAGGGCACTAATTCCTCCACACACATTCTATTTACCTTTTGGTTACCCCAAATTTCCATTTATATTTATCGCACTCTCACTTATGAAAAACTTTACATTACTTCCCAGGGGGTCACCCATCACAGAATTGCTCTGGCTTGAGCACGCTTAATCCCGGAACTTTCATGCATTTTGACGCGTTAGGGCTGATATAATTCCATCAATTGCCCCGCACGACCTTTGTCACGTAATTTTAGGGCCAAACGGTGTCTTAGCAAATTTTTCGGGAAGTTTTCGTAGCGGGTCCCACTCCGACCCAAATAGGTCGTTTGCCCTCCTGGCTATGTGGTTTCTCGTTTTAGCCTGCCAAACTCCCTATATTCGCCCCCCACATGCATAGATAGCCGCCTCAAATATTTTCATTGATTCGGATTCTTACCCTACTTTTACTGACACGCAGAAAGGGAATATCGCATAATATACTGGAACACAGACCTATCATTGCACATATTCATTCTGAAAAAGGGTAGTAATATACCTGGGTCTGCGTCTGGTGATGCCTCTGGGTCACGCCGACCATTCAAAGCGTATATGCGGTTCGAGGGACCGCTAGAATCTGAACCGCCACCGCGGCCTCGACCGCGTCCTGCCGGTGCTGGCATACCTCGCCCACCAGGGCGTGCAACAGATGGAGCAGATGATGAACCGGCGGCTGACCCTGTCGGCTGAGCCACACTACCAGAACCGCTAGCCAGCGGACAGTCTCTCATAAAGTGGCCCTGACCACCACAAGAAAAACAAGCTCCAATCGCTCGATAGCACTCCCCAGGATGAGACTTCCCGCAATGAGAACAACGGGGCCTGGGTGGTCTGGCATGGCTGGGACCCCTGGATACCTGTGAACCTGCCACTCTGGGGCTCTGACCGGTCCCAGACGGTCCCGCACTATCCAATCGCTTATTAGCAGACTGTGTGTCCCGGCCTGACGGAGGGAAGTATCCACTGGACTGATACTGAGGCTGCCCGCCCCGAGAATCTCCAGAATACCCCACTGATCTGGCCCTCTTGGGCCGTCTCCCATCATACTCTCTGCTGGGCCGATCTGCTCGGTGCCGGTTCTCCATCCCCTGGGCGTAGGCCTGTAGACGGGCAATGTCCATATCTGTCTGCAATGACACCGCCATACAGCCGTCAATCAGGTAACGATCCAACCCCATAACATATCTATGCCTCCGATCAGACATATCAGCTACCACGGCAGGTGCATACCGGGCTAGGGAATCAAACTCCAAATTATATTCACGAACGCTTCGACCCCTCTGCTGCAAATGTAAAAACCGATCAGCTCGCTCCCGTCGTAACTCTGGGGGCAGAAAGTGGCGGGTGAATGCTGTCACAAACTGATCCCAAGTGGCTGGAGGGGCACCCTCTCCCCTAGACAACTCCCAAGTCTCGTACCAGTGGGTAGCAACATCTCGAAGTCTGTGCGAAGCCAGCTCGACCGACTCGGTCTCTGAAGCCCTGACTAAGTCCAGTGAGCGCCGCATCCCCCGAATAAAGTCATGGGGGTCCTCATCGGGCTTAGACCCGAAAACCTCTGGAGGGCCACATAATAGAAACTCCCGAACTCTCAGGCTGTCCCGCCTGTCATCGTCATCATCGTCCCTCCGCCCACGTCTGCGAGCCTGACCTGCTACTAGTGTAGTCAGCAACTGTACAGCCTCCCTCAGGGTCCTATCCTCCGCCCCTGGCTGAGGAGCTGGAGTCTCAGGAGCGGGTACACGGACCTCTGGAGCTGCTGAAGGTCCTGCTCCAGGCTGTACTAGTGGGGGTGTAGCACACCCCTCAGAATGAGGCACAACCTCGGGCAAATCATAAACACGAGCCCGGGTAGTTCGCTGTGCCTGGCTAGACTCTCCCATCCTCGCTTTGCCCTTCTGGGCCGCCGTTGCCTTCTTCGGAGGCATCACTGCAAACACAATAGCGAGTCAGATCAAAATCATCCTAATAGCACAGCTCTATCGCACGATCTAAGATTCCAAAGAAAGTAACATCCTAAATGCCCTGTAGCTTCCTGTTTATAGATATGGTGCACAACACATCGATAAACAAGACTCTACGAGACACGGCCTGTAGACATTCCGAGGACAAACCGCTCTGATACCACTTTTGTCACGACCCAGCCCCGTGGGCCGCGACTGGCACCCTACCTGGGTGCCCAGACCGAATCACACATTCATTATAAGGTCCAAACTTATTTCCGAATTTTACGAAATCATATCAAACATAATTCATGAAAATATGTCTTAAGCGGTCACGCCAAATCAAAATACCATATCGAATACAAACGGAGCGGCGGAATAGACATCGCCGGTCAAAAGTGTAAACATAATCATAAGGGCCATTTAGGGCCATCAAAACAAACGGACCGTTTTAAGACCAAAGAACAAAATCAAACAGACATATATAGGACCCTCGCCCCACATATATGACTACAGGCTTCTACGAACTCAAAACAAAGACATATGGCGAGACAGGGCCCCGCCGTACCCAAATAGTCAAATGTACAGAGCATATACATAGCAAAAGGAGTCTGTACCAAAAGTGGACTCCGGATCAGAAGGAGTACTCCAAAATAGCAGAAAGTGAAGCCTACAGTGGAGGATCACCAATGTCTGTACCTGCGGGCATGAAACGCAGCCCCCGAAGAAAGGGGGTCAGTACGAAATATGTACTGAGTATGTAAAGCATGGAGTACAGAAATATGGATCAAAACTGAAAGCAAATCAGATAACAAAGTGGGGGTACAAATCAGTATGTCAAAATCCGTATCAAAGTCATATACGTATACATAATGCAAACGAAATCATGCAAACACTTAAGAACGTGGTCGCCACTCCGTCGCTGGCGCCACACACAGCATAACACCAGAAAGTTTCAAATCTCCGTACATCCCCGATCACAAACACAAACATAGGTGAGCGTATCGCATCACGAGCCATATCACAGCATAACTCCAAACGGAACCCGCCCCTATGGCGAAGCCTCGGGAACCGTAACACAGCATACGGCCGAATTATTGTAAGGCGCACGAATCATAACCGGCCCGGAAACCGGTGAACGAAGTCATAATAAGGCACGAGCGGAGTCGTGAGCAAACAAATGCAAATCATACTTCAAAATAGTCTTTCAAAACAGAGTAATCCCATAAGTCATTTCATAATACAAAATAATCGAATACTTAGTCGATACAAGGTTTCATTTCACAAAACGTTTCCAAAATAGTACGTATAGCTAAAAACGTAACTTAGCGTATCGTAATATTCAAAACACGTCCCGTAGGAGGAAGTTCCAAAATCGAAGGTATCATTTCAAATTTTATTCAAAAGGACAGCCCAATAAGACAAATAGGGCGTCTCGGGGTTAGCGGGCCCACCTCGAGTCGAATTGAGGTGGCGAACATAATTTACGAACATTTAGGGGCCAAAAGTTCATACATAATCATTTCTAAGTTACCCGACCACATTTCGATAAGTTTCGGACGATTGGTGGCATTCTAGCCAAAATAGAGCCCTTAGGCTTCAATTGAATTGAATGAATAGTAACTTTTCTGTGGATCGGGTTTCGAGGAGCAGAAATGCTCCGGAGGTTCCAATATTCGCCTAGCATACTAAGACATGCCAAACGAAGAAGTGGGAAGCTTTACATACCTTACATACGTCTTATGCTCTTCCAAAAGTCAAGTCCCGTTTCGTCTGAAATCTGCAAATGGTCAAAGTTTCCAATTGAGATTCTTAGGCTTAAAAATGCCATTAACTTCATTTTTGCCTACCGAAATTTCGGCAGCATTTCCGCTATAAATCTAACACCCCCGAGACTTAGCTCGGCTCAAAATACATCAACAACAACAGCCCACACATCAACAAACAACACAAATCATAATCAAACCACTCTAGCTTCAAAGTTCTACCTTATTACCTAAGTTGGCAACTTTTCATTTAAACTTCCAAAACTCCAAATCTATATCCACATCACTATATTCATTTACTCATTCAAGATTATTCAATCACATCCCAAATACATTCCAAACCATATACGAAAGTTCCCGAAATTCATTATTTTCCATATTTCATTCAAAACATCAAAAGTCCCGATGAACATTCGAACTTGCGTCGTTTCATTCCAAATTCATTAACATCAACTATATGTCACATTTAAAGTCTTTAGCATCAAAGATATACAATGATATACACAAATATACCAAAGGTATATACTTTCCGATAACGTTCCAAAATCATTTTCCAACGCCATTTCAATTCATTAATCATTCACTTACGACATAAAGGTCACAACGACGCATTAAACAAACTAAACAAGATTAATTCACATTTATTTCCCCTTCCTAAGGGCACACGGCCACCTTGCAAAATATACACACACCCACGGCTTCATTCACACATAAAAGTTACGGGATTCTCGTCTATTCTCAATCCTTAACACATTCATATCAATTCTATAACACAAAAGTGTAAGAATTCTCACCTTTTCTTGAAACCCCGACTTGTCGCAAAACGTAGTTCTTGTGCCAAACTAATTATACTCCATTAAAGAGGGTCTTGAGCACTTCACAACTATGTAGAAACTAAGATTTTTGGATTAATAACAAAGGCTATGGAATTTTTTTTTTCCTTTTTCCTTGTTCGGCCGAGAGCTCCAATGGAGTGTTCTCCAATTTGTTTTTGTTTTGAATGATTTCTTGATAATCTCCAAAGTATGCTTTGATATATATCCACTTAAAGTCATGTGCATAGCACATGACTTGCAAAGAATGGGCTTGGACCTCAACTTGGCCGGCCACTTCACACTTTGGGCCTCAATTTTATGTTGTCCAATTCTTGGCCCAATTCATAAAAGTCCCGTTTTGTAATTCCCGAAACTAATTTCTGAAATTCCAAATTTACCCTCGGCCTTCCCCGATGTCTTAACACTAATGATTCCACAACCAACAAAGTCATATTCACCAAAATCAAAAATATTTCCTTATAACACACAAGTCTTGTTTATTTCTCGATTTCCAATTATACGAAAGCACGGGACATAACACTATAATGGTAAGTGATCTTGTGTTGCTGAGTCACGTATTATGTGTGTCCCGGTATATGTCCTGTTGAGACATCGGACGTGTTTTCTGGGCTATGTACAAGTTTGGGATTGTTACGCTTACAAGAGAAACTCTGTAGAAATTTTCCTAGAATCTAAAGGAGATAAGATATAAGCTTGTAATATGTCCTAACGAGAAAGGATGTTGTGCGACAAGGTAATGACAGGATGAGATTAAGTTAGGAGTATCATTAACAACTACACGAGATGAGTTAAATACTATTGTATTGATAGTAACAGTAGTTATGAGAGCAACATTGATACGGTAAAGAGAAATTCCTGGTAGTACTAAAACATTACATGGAAGAGAAAGGATAACTCCAATAGAGTGTGATACTGGAGTATTAGTTGGACGGATAAGTTCGAGTAAGATACGGTAAGTTTACTAGCAAATAAAGTAACAGTACCCGGAGACAGAGGTACGAATATGAAGGGTTATAATGAATATGAATACATTGGTAAGATAACTTATGCAGTAAATGTAATAGGGCTGACTAGAAAGAGTAACAGGTTGAGTATGTGTTGTATCCCGTATTTTTGAACGTCAGATTATTTGCTGAGATGGGACCCACACATAGAGATTTTTTTGGGACATCTGAAAACTCATATGAATCACATATGAGAAGTTAAACACAACTCAAGAAGGGCCCTTGGGCCAAATCAAAGTGGAAGTCCTCCAAACGAATATTTTAAGAAAACGTTTTCGGGTGATCTGACTTCAAGGGGAAAAAACGGTATTATAAGTTTGGAATTTGGAATAGTACCAAGAACTAGAAGTTGTAGATAATTTAATTAGCTTTCCAACCATAGGTCGTGGGTGCCCAGGTGACGTCGGTACAAGGAGATATGAATGTTTTAAGGTCGAAAGGTCAGTGGGCTAGGCCCAACTCGAGACCAAACCGAGTTGGCCCAAAAAAATAATAAAACAATAATAAGGCCCAAATTTGTGAGGCTCAACCGGCCATGGTTATGGCCCAAGCCCATATTAAATAAACTTTGGTCAATAAATAAGATGACTAAGTCATCCTATTCCACATAATGTTCTAGAAATTTCAAGAAAAGCAAGAACAAGAGAGAGAGGAGAAAAACTTAAGGCCATTTCGGCCAAGAGCAATTTTCACAAGAAATATTTGCAAAAATTCTCCAAAAATCATTTTCTACCAAGTAAAGGGTGATTAACAAGGTGGAGTTGTTGTTGGAGCAACAAAAATTCAAAATCATACAAGTTGTCAAGTTGTAGTCAAGTGAGAAGTTGAAGAAGAAAGGTGAGTTTTGATCTTGTTTTATGTGTTATATATGGTTTATATGTGTTGTAGTATGCTAAAATGGATGAAATTCATGAAGGAGAGAAATATAGTATATGGCCGTGTATATATATATGTGTGTGGGAGTCATGCTTCAATTATTTTAATTAGTGTTTAGTTGTTATTGTTGTGAATGATATGTGGAAAATGGAAGTTGAATGAGTTTGGAGAGATTGTAGTGGTGTATACATGTTGGAGCCGTGTGAGTGTGCATGGTATATGTGGCTGTGTATACTTGATGTATAGTCGTGTATATTGGTGAGTTGTGAAAGACTAATGAGCGAGTTGTAATTAATATCTTAATCGTTGTGTTGTAGATGTTATATCGCAAATAAAGACTTGACAAGTTTGGTGAAGTATTGGCAATTGGAAGTTTGTGTAAATTGAAAATAATGTTTTTGTATGGAAGACATGTAATGGTATTACTATGATGTTGTTGGAATATATGTATTATAAGGTTATTGTTGTTTCATTGGAATTGGAGAGTATTGAAGGAGGTAGAATGTTAATTGAAGTGTTGGAATGCACCTTGAATGGAATATGTGAATTTTTAGTGTGATTGTTGAATTATGTTAATAGTTTGGCCGGGTTTGAATTCCCGGATTGTGATTGATGAGAATTTGGCTATGTTGAATGTTGAGGATGGTATATTTACAGAGGAAGTGCTGCCGAAATTTCGGTAGCCAAGTGGTTCCTTAAGATTCTAACTCTAAGTACCCTAATGAAAGTTTGGGTAAATGTGACCAATTTGCAGATTTTGACGAGATTGCAACGTGAATTCGGAATAGCAAAAGAAGCGGAAAGAGGTATGTAAGGCTTCACTCTTCTTTCTATGGCATGTCTTAGTTGAAATAAGTTGGGTACGAGCCTCGGGGACAACTCGGTTCCCTGGAATCCGCACCTAAAGTTTGCACTTTTTGTTCAATAGAATTGAACTAGAAAGTGTGCAAATGATGGAAAGACCTCTTAAACCCTTAGAACTTGCACGAGTGGGACCCGATTACCCTAGAACCCTCACAAGTAATGACATGACACGTAATATATGTAAATAATATACGTCACCCCATCCGGCCCGAGGTAGGCCCGCTACTCTCGGATTTTTCCTTACAGTCTTGCTTGACTTACTTGAAGTGAATCCAAAGGGAACCTTTGATCCCGATTTCGATACCAAATGATAAATATTATGACTCCTCTAACGAGGGCACTTCCATGACGATAATGATAACAATGATGTTAGATAAGAGAATATGCCTATGATACGTACTACCGGAACGACTCTATGACTAAGATGAC
The DNA here is from genome assembly GCF_019175385.1 of Lycium barbarum. Taxonomy (NCBI): domain Eukaryota; kingdom Viridiplantae; phylum Streptophyta; class Magnoliopsida; order Solanales; family Solanaceae; genus Lycium; species Lycium barbarum. The sequence goes on from NC_083346.1 coordinate 54,194,997, forward strand.
TAAGCTAAGTATCTTATGTAAACATGAAAATGATAAACTAATTTTCGAATCTTATTTATATTTCCTAGCTATGACTTTATTTTCTAAAAAATTTCAAAGTCTATGAACTTTCATCTATGATGCCCCGATTTCATTCTACGTTTACTTTAATATTATTCCCCGTTGGTAGTCTCACCTTAAAATACTCGTTCTTTCAAGGTGAGACAAAGCGATCACGAGTATTCTATAATATAATTGGAGGTCACCGACCTTACGTCACTCCGATGACTACATGATTCTTCTTTGGGCTTTCCTGCGTGCCTATGAGACATATGTATATAGGATACGTAAATGCATATAAGACATGTAAATGTATGTAAGATATGTGTATATATTTTTAAAACATGCACATGACGAAAGAGCTAGAGCGCTATAGACGCTGATACATGCACATGATACACGTATATGTATATGATAAAAGCACCAGAGCGCTATAGACGCTGATGTACCTACATGACACATGTATATGTATATGATAAAAGAGCTAGAGAGCTATAGACGTTGATATATGTACATGATATATGCATATGTATACGGGGGAAATGGAGGTAAGGGCAGAGCGTTATGAACGCATATCCACCTGATCAGTTGGCATTACATGATATGATATCGTCCCGGACGCGGGATGTGTGTATTTATGGTTAAATGGATCGGCTGCCGACGCCTCGGCAATATGAGATGTCCTATTTTATATGCATATGTATATGAACAAGGAAAGATTCTTAAAGGAAAGCTAAGTACGCATAGCACCTGCCAAGGGTATATATATATACAGGTTATGTTTCTATCCCAGGACATGTGTTGTAACTCTCTTATGTCATTATACATCATTCATATTTTCTGTATATTACTATTCATGCCTTACATACTCGGTACACTATTCGTACTGACGTCCCTTCTTGTGGACGCTGCGTTTCATGCCGCGCAGGTTAGCAGACAGGCGGATTTGATCCTTAGAAGCTCTACCAGCAGTGTTGACAGTGCTCCAGTTATTCCGGAGCCTCACTTCCTTGGTACTATTTTGTGTATATATATTCGGGCATGGCAGTACTCAGCCCTTTCTATGTATAAGTGTACTACGTCTAGAGGCTCGTAGATAGATATGTACAGTCAGTTAAGTATAGTTAGGTATATGGTGTTTTGGCATGCTAATGTTGATGTATAAGTGATAACGAAGTTTATTAGTCTATGTTCAGAATGACGCCGCTAATGTTAATGTTCAAAAAAAAAATGGCTCTGTTTACATGGCTTGCTAAGAGGTAAAGGTAAAACGATAGACAAGGGGTGCTCGGTACAAGTATCGGGTACTCGTCACGGCCCCTAGACGGGTCGTGACAGTATGCTTACTTCGCAAGGTTTATTCTACTTTACGAGCGGGTTTGCGAATGAGATCAAAAAGTGGCACTCTATAGAGTTGATTCTGATCAGGGTAAAATGAGAACGTAACGAGAACTGTAAATAAAGTATAGCAAGGAAAATGACTAAAGATGTGACATGTTTTATATGAATAAAGAGTGGACACAAGTGTGAAATCCACAAGCGAGCCATGGGGCTGTAGATGAGAAGGCTTATAAGACTTTGTTAAGGGAGAGTCCAGCATAGAGGTTCCTCAATGACAGAAACGATAGCAAGCAAGAAAGGGGAAGTCAACTTGAAAAAGAAATCAGAGAAAAGAGATATGGCAAAGTAGTAGTTCATGATTTGTATAATCGAAAGTATGGGTGATATTTTTAGCCGGATGTAAAAGACCAAGACTACAGAAAGATGAATAAAGAACGGATCAACACAATAAGGATGAGAGGAGATGATCAGAAGGAACAGAGTAAGTTTTGGAATCGAAGAATGGATTGTACAAGGGTAGTATATTCTAAAGGGCAAGCGGTATTAAATTGAGAATAGGGTTCCCCGTGCGAAGAATAAAGGATTGATTATAAAATGGGAGGAAATAAAATAAATTGAGGAGGAAGGAATGTAAAGGAATAAGAATGGGAATAGGGAGAAAAGGAAATGTGCCACGAAGTACGCACACTTAAGAAGTAGTCGTGTTATGATTAAAAGAAGATGCATCTCCTATGAATATCCTATACCAAGTTAGAACGAGTAAAGTATATGAAGTAATGAGCTGAAAAGAAAAAGATGATCATGAGTTATGAGTCTACCGTATGACGATAAAGCGATAGAGTAAAGCTATCATCAATGCCAAATACCATACGATTATGATTGGTTTTGAAATCAATGTTGATTGTAACACCAGAGTAAAAGAGCATGACACTTAGGCCCTGGAAAACAAAGATGACGTTACAAGTGAACTTTGAGCACCGAAGAACAGGGCAAGTGACATTATATGGATGGTATGGATAACTAGACCTACTACTGTTGTGAGCATCCCTATGGGACAAAAGCTGTTAATTGAAGCGGATTTAGACATTGACTCATAACTACTAGATGAGCTAAGTAAAATATATCCTTGTTCGGATTGCTGTGTCGGTTGTATTACTTGATTACAAAACTGCAAGACGAGTATGTTAAGACTTTACACATGAATTACCGTAGCTATAGATTATGGGAAATGGCATGAATGAGATGTAGAATAGTAAGGGATATATGAATTCAAGATTTGAAAGTGGGCAACGGATTTAAGAATGGTCCAAGTAAAACCCTTAAAGGGGGGAAGTGAGTCAAGAGAACACAAGTGTAGAGATTGAAATGATGGACCCTAAGATGTGCCAGATATAGACTCTAGAACAATGAGTGAGAGTTCTGCGGAAATGAGTTTAATAACTAGTAAATAAATGGACACGAATTGAGCAGGCATTTGAGGCTGTATGGGAAATCATTCGCGAAAACCTTGAACCACGTGACTTTGAGAGCAAATCACTCAAGGGATATTGCAAAAGATAGCGATGCTATACTAGAATGGACGCAAAGGTACTAACGGTAAGGTTGTAATTAATGATATTACGATTTATAAGCGATAATTAAGAAAGAGACCTAAGGCTTTCTATAGCAGGACATAAGATATGATAATCAAGGGAAAAACAAAGGAAGGAAGAGAGCACGACGATATAAGTTACTACAGATAGACAAAAGACTTTGGTATGAATGACACCGAAGGTTTTCTATAGCAGGACATAAGATATGATAATCAAGGGAAAAATAAAGGAAGGAAGAGAGCATGACGATATAAGTTACTACAGATAGACAAAAGACTTTGGTATGAATGACACTAAGCCTTGTCGTGGCCGGATATGTGAAAACCACCGAACCTTCAAAGTCGGGTGTGATATGGATATGAATATGGACACGAATATGTATATGGATATGGATATATGTATATGTACAGGATGTGTATGTACACGAACTACGCAATAACGACTATGTAACTTACAAGTATTTATACGTCGCCAATGCAACCAAGTGGGTACTTAAAAAGAGGAGTAGGAGGTAAACAAGGATAGTGTAGTCATGATACTCCGGGTCAGTTTAGGAAAATATATGGTAAATTGAGTTGAAATGTTGAGTTGGGGTTATCGTTAGGGATAAATAGGAAAATTACTTGGAATATGACATAAATACATGCTATACGCTTCCTACAGTAGCCTTGTGGTGTGACAACTTACGAATGTAAAAAGATCACTGAATGAAGGAGGAGCTTAGTCCCCGATACATTAGACCTTATGAGGTGGTGCGCCAATAGGCAAGGTGGCTTATGAATTAGATCTACCTCCTGGTTTGGAGTCAGTTCACCCAGTTTTACATGTCTCGATGCTTCGTAAATATGCAGGAAATCCTACTAGGATCATGCCAGTAAATGATGTTCAAGTGACAGAAAAGTTGATTTATGAAGAGGTACCCATTGCCATATTAGATAGGCAAGTACGGAGACTTCGAAATAGAGAAGTGGCCTCAGTTAAGGTCTCATGGCAAAATAGCAATTGAGGAGAATGACTCAGGAAGCGGAAGAAAATATGAAATCCAAGTGTCCGCACTTTTTTCATCCCCGAAAGACATTCGAGACGAAACATCAAGATTATGAGGTATGTATGATTTCTTTTTATGCATATGGGTCGCGTGTGGCCAATTTAAATTGCTATTGTGTTGTGGCCTTGTGAGGAAATATTATTGTGGGATGTTGTGACAGGATGGTAGTGCCATATTACAGGGGAAACTCTGGCGAAATTTTCGTAGTATTCCCGGATAGTTTAACATTCAAGGACGAATGTTCCCAAGTGCGTAAGAATGTTACACCTCGGAAAATTTTCCGCTCATGCTCAGTGAATAGATTGATGAAGGGTGTGATGTTTTCGATGCTTTTATGAGTAAGAAATAACATTTGATGATTCTAAATGAGTTTTCAAAGACATGAGAAGTAGGAGGCGGAAGTTGTTAAGGAAGGAAAGGCATACGTTATGTAGCGGAAAGGATTTATGAGTAACAATGTCTGATGATTAAATGATGCTTTGGAGAAGAGTTATAACATCCCTTATATTGTTAATGAAGTCATAAACAAGTGTTAAGAAGGCTCCATAAGGATTGGAGATCAAACGAGTCGACGAGAACGAAATCGGAACAGCTGGGCATTATACGGCCCAACATACTGGCCGTATAAATTATACTGGCCGTATAAATTATACTGGCCGTATGTTAGGCCGTATATTTAGCCATGATGGGCAACCCTCACTGGACCAAACATACGACCAGACATACGGCCCGTATAAAAGATACAGACCGTATGTTGGTCCGTATATCCTTGATGGGTCAGATTTTGTGTATTAATAAGGGATCCAAGTTCATTTCATTTCATTTTCCCTTTTCACTCCCCTTCTCTCTAGAACTCTCTAGAACATTCCACCCATAAGAAACCAAGAGAAATCTATGATCAACTACATCAATCCCACAAAATCAAGTGTATGAAACCTAATACAAGTTCATCTACACCAAGAAATCTCAAGGGAAGTGAGCTAGGGTTTTGGTGCAAGAAGAGAAGTTCCACTCAAGGCTTATTATCCCATCATATAAGGTGATTTCTATGATCATTCCATGTTGTTTAAGGTATTGGAAGGCTAAAACACTTAGATTGTGGAAAGATATAGAAAATGGGTCACGAATGTGTGAATAGTGTCATTGTTGAGCAGTAGTTTGGGGTGAATTACGAATATTGGTATGTTGTGATTGTAAGTATGTTGTGAACGACATTTAGAACATGGAATAAGTAATATATGTGAGAAAATGCAATAATGAATTATGACCATGATTATGGAGAAATTAGAGTGAAATTGTAAAATGTGGGTGGTATAGATGAATGATGATTGTTGCTTGGGATATTGTGAATGTTTTTATTAATGTTTGGGAGTTGATATAGAATATGGGGAAAGTAGTATAAACAAAGGAAATGCTGCCCAACTGTCTTTAGCTTTAGTAAGCACGTTTAAGTAATCGATTAGCTAATGATAATGTGAATTCTCTTGAAGGTAGAAACGTGAGCATTGAAGGAGAACAAGTAAGCGATAGATTAGTTAAACGTAAAAGGTATGCGAGGCTAGCCCTTTCTTTCTATGGCATGAATCCGATGGCATAATTTTTCCTTCTTCTCCATGAATCCTTTATATCCCGGAAAGCTAAGAGTCTATGTTCATGAATAGCTATATGAGATAAGAGATATATTATGAGCCCAATAATGATGATGATGAGCTTAACTCTACAGATTCTATAGTTCATGATATGATGTTCCTACAAAGTTAATAATGTTTTTTATTGTATACACTCACCTTATATACTATTTCCTTCAAGGTGAGGCAGAATACTTATAAATGCTCCATAATGGAATCAGGGGTTCACGACCTTATGTCACCTCGATAAAGTATAGTTATCTTTGAGTTTCTGTGCATGCATTATGACGAGTACATATTGATGATATTACACCGCGCCTATATGGCACGGGCAGCACCGCTAAGGCGGGCGGCTTATGGATATTACATCGTGTTTATATGGCACGGGCAGCACCACTAGTGGGTGGCATGAGATGGTACCCCGGACGCGGGAGGCCTGGAGGCAGGCTAATGATTATCCCACCGTACCTATATGGACGGGCAGCTTATACATTTATGCATACATGATATGATGATGATTATGAAGTAAGCCAGCATGCATTATTTCTTTTATAATTGACAGTCAGATACAGTTGCTCTTTATTTGATGCTTCTTTTTTCTCATTGATGTATTATTATTACTTATGCCTCTCATATTCAGTACAATGCTCGTACTGACATCCGTTTTCTTTGGACACTGTGTTCATGCCCACAGGTATACCGGGAGGTGATCTTGATCAAGACTCGTAGGAGATATTAGCTGACTTGAGAGCACTCCATTGTTTCGGAGGTACCTTTGATTATTCTTTTGTGTACGTATGTATATTTTGGTCATGATGGGGTCCTGTCCTGTCCCTATGTCTAGCACTCTAGTAGAGGCTCGTAGATACGCAGCTGTGGGTTATATGGTCTCACGATGTTGCTATTATGTATATATATATATGTATATTATTTTGGTAGCCGAAGGGTGTATGTGTACAGAAGTGATTATATTTCCAAATAAATAATGATTTTTTTAATGATTTGAGTACGATGAGTAATAGAATGAGTAGTGCTCGGTCGTTAGCCCCGGGTACCCGTGACGGCCCCTAGTCCGGTCGTGACACTTGAGACCTTCGAACTCTGACCCGGACCAGAATAAATGGGGCGATCAAATCTCTTACGCGCGAACCGAGGAAGTACACTAGTCGCAGACTTGTCCGAATACCTGGAGTACTGTTGCTGACCCCATCTATACTCACTACTAGCAGATCTGGCCCTCTTACTCTGCCTTCTATCAGTATCGCGCTCACCCCTTGGTAGATGTTGTTGCTCTTCTAAGTTCTGGGCATAGGCCTAAATACAAGAAATATCCATCCCCTCTTGTAATGAACCTGTCAAGCAATCTTTGACCAAATGTGGCCTTAAGCCACTCATAAATCTGTGTACTCTATCTCCCATATCAGCTACCATGGTGGGAGCCTACCGGGATAATGAATTGAAATGGAGACTATACTCCCGAGCACTTATATTACCTTGCTTTAAATTCAGAAACCTATCAGCTCGGGCCCTTCGAACCTCGGGAGGCAGATAGTGACGAAGGAAAACATCTACAAATTCCTGCCAAATCGGGGGAGGTGCACTTTCCTTCCTCGAAGATATCCAATTATTACACCATAGGACCGCTACATCCCGAAGTTTATAAGATGCTAACTCCACAGATTCAGTGTCGGAGGCATGGACGATTCTCAACGTCCTCAATATCTCATCTATAAAACCATGCGGGTCCTCGTCCGGCTATGACCCGAAAATTTTTGGGGGATTTAAACTCATGAAATCATGGGCCCTTTCATGGGTGGCTCTATTACCAGGACCCATGCCTTGTCGTTGAGCCTGAGTGGCAACCAACTGGGTTAATAACTACATAGCCTCGGTCATCTGTTGACCCGAAGCACCCGGTGGAGGAACTGCAGGCATAAGAGCCGGAGCTGAAGCCCCTCCTTGTTCTTCTAGGATAGGCGGAGTATGAGAGGTATTGGATGCAGCCTCATTATGGGATTGAACTTCTTCTACATTCATTGGTGGCTTCCTTTCCATCCTCCTTTCTGTCGTAGCCTTGCCCTTCTGGGCGGCGGGTTGCTTTTCTCTTTAGTCACGGAAATCATAACTCACAAGTAAGGAGGAGGAAATCTTATAACATAGCTCTATCGCATGATCTATGGAGAAGAAGAACAATCATTTTTCCTAAATGACTCGCAGCCTCTTGTTTATAAGTGTGGCACGCTTCACACCCATAAACTAGACTCTGTTGGACACGGCTCGTAGACACACCCTAGGATGGAACTACTCTGATACCACTTTTGTCACGACCCGACTAGGGGGCCATTACGGGTACCCGGAGCTGACTACCGAGCACCACTCATCATGCTAACCGTCATACCCAACCTGAACATACACAATCTCGGCAGCAACACATAAATGTATATATATATAAGCCCTCACGGCTGTAAAATGATATACAAAAATATACACTGATGTATCCATGAGATGACTACTACCCATGCATCTGTATCTATGAGCCTCTTCTAGAGTACTGAGACATAAGGACGGGACAGGACCCTGTCATGCCCGAATATGAATACAAACAATATATCAAGACAGCACCTCCGGAGTAGTGGGGTGCTCCTGTAAACTTGCAGAGTAGGCTCCTAAGTGTTTGCTCCATCTCTCTGTCTACCTGCGGGCATAAACAGAGCGTCCATAAAGAAATGGATGTCAGTATAAACAATGTACTGAGTATGTAAGGTATATTTGATAACGTAATAAGGAAACATAGAAAACATAAGAAGGAAGGATAATCATAGTTGTCTGCCTTTTGAGGCGGAATCATGCATGCTCACTTTTACCTTTCAAACATGCCCTACAAACATACATAATCTGTCTAAATCGATAACATCATTAGCCAGCGTTTGGGCGTCCCTCATCCGGGTTAATCATATCACGCCACCCACTAGTGGTGTCATGTCCGGCTACATAGGCATGGTGTAATCATAAGCCGCCCGCCTTAGCGGTGTCATGTCCGGCCAGCTAGGCACGGTGTAATCATATGCCGCCCGCCTTAGCGGTTTCATGTCCGGCCATCTAGGCACGGTGTAATCTCACTTATCATAAGACATGCTTAAGAACTCAAGTAAAAGCTATGACTTTATCGGGGTGACGTAAGGTCGAGAACCCCCAATTCCATTATGGAGTAGTAATGATCATTATGTCCCACCTTACAAGGAACTAGCATTATAAGGTGAGCCTAACAACAATGAATGACCTCAAGGAACCATATAAGGATCATTAGCTTCATAATACTATCATATCATAAGCCTCGGAGTCTCTAGACTTAGATTCACCATCATCATTGCCATATTCATAATACATCTCTTATCTTTGTCCCATGAGAAGCTCTTGATAATCATAGACTCATAGCTTACGAAATATAAGAGAGTTATGGAAAGATCAAGGAAGCCATATTATAAGGATCTTGCCTTAGAGAAAGAAGGGACTAGCCTTAGATACTTCTACGTCTCTCCAACTTTATCAATTAAACGCTTTCCTCAAATGTTCGCGATTCTACATTCAAGAGAATTCGTACTAAGATTAGATAATTGAAGACATACTTAAGCTTAAGCTAAAGAGACTAAGAGCTAACGAAAATTGGGCAATATCCCCTTTGTTTCAACAACTTTCTCCAACTGTAACAATTCCCAAATAGCAATAGCAACATCCACAATATCGAAGTCAGTGATCTTCATCGAGCTATACATCATTCAATTCTCACAATTTTATTTCAAAGTCATCCATAACCATAGCTACAATACAACACCACATTCATCCTCATATAATTCTTCTTTAACATCATTTATATCATTTATAACAAAATCATATTCACAACATGTCAAGAACTATTATTCAAGTCACGTCATAATTCAACAATATCACTATTTCCATATTTGCACTTCATATCCTCCTCCCTTCCATAATCCAAGTCTTTTAACCTCTCAATACTCTTAATAACATGAATTGAACATAAAGCTTACCTTTGATGATGTAGGAATGGACTTTGAATGGAATTACTTCACTTGGAGAAAACCCTACTTCAATACCAAAAAGATTCTTGGGTTCCACAAACCATAGAGAGTACCCTCACACTTGATTCCATAATTTCTTGGTGTTTGCTTCTTGATTTCCCTTGGATAAATGATGATATGATGAGAGAATTTTTCTTCATAACCAGAACCAAGAAGTTTGTAAATAATTGACCATGGTGCATCGTTGAGAAGAAATAAATAGGTCTTATGAGAGCGACGAGGAAATTTTAAACTCCTGAGATGTTACCAGGAAAATGGATGTGAACCCATGATTGGCACGCCTATTTAAGGGAAGAAAGTGCCTTAAGAAGAGATTTTCAGCGTCAAAAGGGATTCTCACTCGTAATGAAACACTCTAAGGTTTCCTAACCTAATAGTAAAGGATGATTAATGGAAACATGAATTTTACAAGTAAAAGAAACTATGAAGACTAAAGGAAGGAGGAGGTGTTTACGAAATGGTTAAAGGGAATTATGTGGGCACCGACAGCAAGTAGAAGGTTAATGAGTTATTAGGCCTGCCCAAGGGAAAACAAATTGTAATTATAAGGCAATGGTTGTGTGAAAGATGTGATCATGAAGAAAACCGAGAAAATTTAAGATATATGTGTGTGTGTGTGTGTGTGTGTGTGTGTACAAGTTGTAGTATCATAAAGGAAGATGAAGACTCGACGGAAGAAGAAACGAAAAGGGTGTACTTTGTGAGAATTTCACGATAAGAACAAGAACCAACAGAACACTAGAAGGACTATGATGCATAGTTGTGATGCAAACAAGTAGTTAAGAAGAATTACGGGACAAAATGAGCTAAGCTAATGAAAGGACGAGTCGTGGGAATGGATGGTGTGGAATATCAACTTTTAATGGTATAGTATAGACATAAATCGAAATTGGGAACCTAGAGCAAGGAGAATTTCAAGGATATTAAGAAGATAGTCGTGGAGAAAGACTAGGGCTAAAGAAGCATGGTTTAGTCGAACACTCCCTAAGGGCCCTAATGAGTTGCGATGTCCCCATTAATTCATTAACCTAGGGGACTACTAGTCATGAGAGGTAGAAGTGAGAAGACAATAAAGAAGGCATCTGAATTGTATTCGAAATGTATAAGCATTTTCATTTAATACAAGAACTCAACTAGCAAAAAGAAAAATAAGTTAAACCATGCGATGAAAAGAACTCTGGCATTATATGGAATAGACGACTTGAAGGATCGCTAAGGTCTGCCGAATGATGATCAAAGACGGTTAACACTCAAAGGTTACGGTATATGAGAACATCCTTTAAAAGGGGGGAAGAACCAATTGTTACACCTTAGAAAATTTCATGTTGTCGTATGGTAGATAGACTAACTCAGGGTGAGAAGTATACGATGTTTCTACAAGTAGGAAGCAGTACTTAACGGTTCTAATTAAGATTCCAAAGGCGTTTGAAGCAAGAGAAGAGAGTTCGTTGAATAATGTTAAGTATAAGTCGTGTTTTGGAAGGGTTTTCCAAATAATGAACTAAGGTTGACTTAATGAGGTCTTCAGGAAACGTTATAGCGCTCCTTAGATGGTTAATGAAGCATTATACAAGTTCCAATAAGGTTCCATAAGAATTGGAGGCAAAACGGATCGACGAGGACAAGTTTCGGGAAATTCTTGATTGTATGGTCATTTACACGAACCGTATAATTTATACGGCCCGTATATCTGTCTGTAGAACCCTCCCAGAGGAGGATGAGATTCTGGATGAAATATACGGCCTAATTATATGGACCGTATAATTTATACGGTCCGTATAATAGGCCATAGATCTCGGGTCGGGCCAGATTTTCTATTTCCATATATGCACGACCCTTCTTATTATTTCTCATTTCCCACTTCTTCCACACTCTCAAAAGTCCTATAACCTTCTTCCAAGTATACCAAGACAAATCTAAGGTGAAATCAAAGATCAAACACCAAAAAGTAGTACAATCAAGTCCAAGAATGCTAGCTAGGGTTGATGGAAGCAAGGAATCTCTTTGGAATTGAAGCTAGGGTTTTCTTCAAGTGAACCATTTCCATCTAAAACTCATTTCTACATAATCAAAGATAAGTTTTATGATCATTCCATGTTATCTAGAATATTCAGGGGTTGAAAGACTTGGATTATGGAAGAAAATAGAATATGGAGCTCAAATGTGAAAATAATGGTACTCTTGAATAGTAGTTGACATGAATCATGACTCTTGATGTATTATGAGTAAAATCTTATGGAAAACGATACAAATGAGGTTAAGGAAGTATAATATGAGATCGAATACGGCGTTATTCCATAGTTATGATCAAGAATCATTTTGGGTAAGGAATTGTGGGAATTAAATAACATTGACCTTGAAGAAGTTATGGATTACGATATTATGAATGTTGTTATGGGCGTTTGGGAGTTGTTATATGATATGTAGAAAGTTGTAGAAACAAAGGAGGTGCTGTCCAATGTTCGTTAGCTTTAGCTTAAGCTTAAGTACGTTTCTGATTATCTAATCTTAGCACGAATTACTTTGAATTTGGAATTGCGAACTTGGAAGGAAGCATTTAGTTGGAAAGTTAGAAAGGCGAAAAGGTATGTAAGTCTAGTCCCTTCTTTTCTAAGGCATGATTCCCATGACATGACTTCCTTTATCTTTCTATGACCTTCTTATATTCCGGAAACTATGAGTCCATATTCATAAAGAGCTTCTCATGAGATAAAGATAAGAGATACATTATGAATATGATAATGATGATGATGAGTCTAAGTCTTGAGATTCTAAAGCTCATGATATGATATTACTATGAACTTAAGGATTCTGATATGATTCTTTGATGTTGCTCATTGTTGTTACACTCACCTTATAATGCTAGTTCTTTCAAGGTGAGGCAGGATGATCATGGCTACGCCATAATGGAATCGGGGGTTCTCGACCTTACATCACCCCGATAGAGTTGTAGTTTTTCTTTGAGTTCTTATGCATATACACCATGTATAGAGGGCATGGGCAGAAACCACTAGTGGGTGGCATGAGATGTTTACCTTGGACGCGGGAGGCCAGGACGCGGGCTAATGATGATCACACCGTACCTATATGGTCGGGCAACTTATATATGCATACTTTATATGATGATGTTTATGATTTAAGTTAGCATGCATTACTCCGTCTTAAGTGACATTCAGTTACAGGTTGTTTCCTTACATGATGTTCCCTCATCTCTTTGATATGTTATTGTTGTATATGCCTTACATTCTCAGTATAATGTTCGTACTGACGTCCTTTCTTTTTGAACGCTGTGTTCATCCCACAGGTAGACAAGGAGACGGGTGCAGGCCCGTAGGAGCTTATCTTATCAGCGGATTTAGAGGAGTACTCCACTACTCCAGAGGTGCTACTTATAGTCATATTATTTTATGTATATATATATTTTAGATATGATGGGGTCTTGTCCCGTCCTTATGTCACATTACTCAGGTAGAGGCTCGTAGATATGGATATGTGGGTAGTTGATGTCTTATGGGTATATCGGTGTATATTGTGTATATCATTTTTGTAGCCATGAGGGCTTATATATATATGCATATGTTGCCTTTGAGATTGTGTACGTTCAGGTTGGGTATGATGATTAGCATTATGAGTAGCGCTAGTTAGTCAGCTTCGAGTACCCATCATGGCCACTAGTCGGGTCGTGACAAAAGTGGAATCAGAGCAGTTCCGTCCTAGGGTGTGTCTACGAGTCGTGTCCAGTAGAGTCTTATTTATGGGTGTGAAGCGCGTCACACTTATAAACAAGAGGCTGCAGGGCATTTAGGAAAAATGACCCTTCTCCTTCTTATTAGACCGTGCCATAGATCCATGTTATAAGATTTTATCCTCCCTAATTGTGCGTTATAATTTCAGCAATGCCGGTAAAGAGAAAAGCTAAAGCCGCCTAGAAGGGCAGGGTTACGACAGAAAGACGGATGGAAAGGGAGCCACCAACAAATATAGAAGAGGGTGAATCTCATAATGGGGCTCCATCCAATACCTCTCACACTCCGCGTATTCTAGAAGAACAAGAGGGGGTTTCAGCTCCAGCTCCTATGCCTCTAGTTTCTCCACCGAGTGCTTCGGGTCAACAAATGATCGAAGCTATTCAGTTACTGACACAGCTAGGTGCCGCTTAGGCTCAGCGGCAGATTGTGGGTTAGGTGATAGGGAGACTAGTGCTAGAGCCCGTGATTTCATGAGTTTAAATCCTCTAAAATTTTTCAGGTCAAAGCCGGATGAAAACCCGCAAGGTTTTATGGAGGAGATGTTGAGGACGTTGAGAATCATCCATGCCTATGATACTGAATCTGTGGAGTTGGCATCTTATAGACTCCAGGATGTGGCGGTTCTTTGGTATAATAATTGGATATCTTCAAGGAAGGAAAGTGCACCTCCCCAAGTTTGGCAACAATTCGTAGATGCTTTCATCCGCCACTATTTGCCACCCGAGGTTCGTCGGGCCAGAGCTGATAAATTCTAGAATCTTAAGAAAGGGAATATGAGTGCCCGGGAGTATAGCCTTCACTTTAATTCATTGGCCAGATATGCTCCGACCATGGCGGCTGACATAGGAGATAGAGTACATCGATTCGTGAATGGCTTAGGGCCGCATTTGTTCGAAGACTGCTTGATAACCTCATTGCAAGAGGGGATGGACATTTTTCGTATTCAGTCCCAAAGTTTTAATTTAGAGAAGCGACAACAGCCACAGAGGAGTGAGCGTGATATTGATAGAGGATAGAGCAAGAGTGAGTATAGAGGGGGTTAGTGGCGATAACATTCCAGATATTCGGGCCAGTCCGCGATGACTATACCTCCTCGATTTGCGGGCAGGAGATTTGATCGCCCCAGTCTTTCAGGGAAAGGTCAGAGTTCGAGAGTCTTAGGTTCTCATTTTGGAGGTGATCCTACCTAGCGGAGACCACCGGTGTCGCGATATAGCCAGTGCGATAGATTACATTCCGGCCAGTGTCGTCGAGGTTCAGATGCTTGCTATGCTTGTGGCCAGGTTAGGCATATGATGCGAGATTGTCCATTGATGAGTGGTAGAGTTGGGGTTCAGCCCACAGGATCAGCTGCTAGTTCTTCCTCGTCTGTGCGCCCGATAGGGCAGACCCTCACAGGTTCCAGCAGGCCACGGTGGGGGCAGAGGGGGAGCATCTAGTTGAGGTGGCACTCAGCCCCGTATTTATGCTTTAGCCAGACGATAGGATCTCAAGTCCTCCCCAGATGTGGTTACAAGTATATTATCCAGATTCTCTCATGACGTTTATGCATTGATAGATGCAGGTTCTGCGTTGTCTTATATTACTTCCTATATTGCTAGCCGTATTGGGGTGAAGCCTGAGCAAATTAAACCTTTCGAGGTATCTACTCCGGTTAGTGATCCAGTAATAGCAGGGCAAGTGTATAAAAGTTGTATGATTGTGGTATGTAATCGTCAGGCTATTACTGATTTAATTGAGCTGGAAATGTTATATTTGGATGTGATTTTGGGCATGGATTGGTTGGCTTCTTGTTATGCTAATGTCAATTGCAGAACAAAAATATTTCGATTCCATTTCCCAGGAGAACCCGTACTTGAATGGAAAGGTAATACAGCATCTCCAAGAAGTAGGTTTATTTCCTACCTTATGGCAAAGAAGATGATAGCTAAAGGCTATATTTATTATCTAGCCCGCGTTCATGACACCAAAGCAAGGCCACCAACTTTTCAATCTGTCCCGGTAGTAAATGAATTCCCGGATGTATTTCCAGACTAACTTCTAGGCCTTCCTCCGGAAAGAGAGATTGACTTTGCTATTGATGTGTTGCCAGACACCAAGCTTATATCTATTCCTCCTTACTGAATGGCTCCTGCAGAATTGAAAAAACTAAAGGCACAACTGAAACATTTGCTTGAGAAAGGATTTATTAGGCCCAGTTCATCACCGTGGGGAGCACCTGTCCTATTTGTGAGAAAGAAAGATGGTTCCCTACGGATGTGCATTGATTATAGGCAGCTGAACAAGGTAACGATAAAGAATAAATATCCGCTTCCAAGAATCGACGATCTGTTTGACCAATTATAGGGTGCCAAGTGGTTTTCCAAGATTGATCTAAGATCGAGGTATCATCAAGTGAGAGTTAGAGAAGAAGATACTCCGAAAATAGCTTTCAGAACTAGATATGGCCAATATGAATTTCGAGTGATGTCATTTGGGTTGACTAATGCTCCAGCGGCATTTATGAACTTGATGAATAATGTATTCAGGCCTCTCTTAGATATGTTCGTGATCATGTTCATTGGTGATATTCTAGTATACTCTCGGACAGAGGCAGAACATGCAGATCATTTACGTATTGACCTTGGGATTCTTCAAACTCAAGAATTGTACGCAAAATTTTCAAAGTGCGAGTTTTGGCTAAATTTTGTGACTTTTCTGGGCCATATTATCTCAGCTGATGGTATTCGGGTAGATGTTCAAAAGTGTGAAGTTGTAAAGACTTGTCCAAGGCCTACAACGCCTACAGAGGTCCGTAGTTTTCTGGGATTGGAAGGGTACTATAGAAGATTTGTGGAAGGGTTTTCCTCTATTTCAGCACCATTAACGATGTTAACTCAGAAATCAGCAAAATTCCAGGGGACTGATGCCTATGAACATAGTTTCCAAGAATTAAAAGACAGATTGACTTCAGCCCCAGTCCTAACACACCCAGAGGGACCAGATGGTTATGTTTTGTATTGTGATGCCTCTGGTGTTGGGTTAGGCTATGTGTTGATGCAGCACGGTAAAGTTATTGCTTATGCTTCAAGGTAGTTGCTGAAATATGAAAAAAACTATCCGACCCATGACCTCGAATTGGCTGCGGTTATTCATGCACTAAAGATGTGGAGACTATATTTGTATGGCGTTCATGCTGATATTTACACGGATCACAAGAGTCACCAATATATTTTAAGTAGAAGGAATTAAGTCTTCGGCAGAGGCGGTGGTTAGAACTATTGAAAGATTATGATGTGAGTATTTTATACCACCCTGGGAAGGCGAATGTAGTAGCTGATGCACTTAGCCACAAATCAATGGGTATGTGAGGATCCTCCGGAGATGAAAGAATTAATTCGTCAGCTTCACCAGCTAGCCAGCCTCAGAGTTTGTTTAATTGATTCAGGCAATGCAGGAATTGGTATCCACAACCCAGCTATTTTGTCCGTAGATATGGAGGTGAGAGAGCGCCAATATGAAGACCCTTAGTTGAGTCACTATAGGGATACATTTTATGAGAAAGAGAAGTCACCATTTGAAGTTTCTACGGATGGAGTTCTTAGGTACCGAGACAGGCTATGTGTTCCAAATGTCACGGTACTACGTCGTCAAATTCTAGAAGAAGCTCATTATTCTCGGTATTCCATCCACCCAGGGGCGACAAAGATGTACCACGATCTCAAGCTAATGTATTGGTGGGATGGAATAAAGAAAGACATAGCAGACTTTGTAGCTCAATGTCCAATTGCCAACAAGTGAAAATCGAGCACCAGAAGCTAGAAGGATTATTACAAGTGATGGAAATTCCATCCTCGAAATGGGAAGAAGAAGCTCATTATTCTCGGTATTCCATCCACCCAGGGGCGACAAAGATGTACCACGATCTCAAGCTAATGTATTGGTGGGATGGAATAAAGAAAGACATAACAGACTTTGTAGCTCAATGTCCAATTGCCAACAAGTGAAAATCGAGCACCAGAAGCTAGAAGGATTATTACAAGTGATGGAAATTCCATCCTCGAAATGCGAAGTGATTAACATGGATTTCATTGTAGGTTTGCCTCGTTCTCGACGGAAATATGACTCCATATGGGTGATCGTGGACAGATTGACAAAATCAGCTCATTTTCTTCCAGTCAGAACCACATATTCAACAAGAGATTATGCAAGGTTGTATCTTAAGGAGATTGTGTGACTTCATGGTGTCCCAATATCTATTATCAAAGATAGAGGAGCATAATTTACGGCTAAATTTTGGAAGTCTTTCCAAGAAGGCTAATTTACTCAAGTGAAACTTAGCACAACGTTTCACCCACAAACTGATAGACAAGCCGAATGCACTATTCAGACCCTAGAAGATATGTTACGGGCAAGTGTGCTCAATTTCGGTGGTAGTTGGGATGACCACTTACCTCTTATTGAGTTCGCATACAACAACAGCTATCACTCCAGTATTCATATGGCTCTGTATGAAGCTCTTTATGGAAGGAAGCATAGATCCCCAATTGGGTGGTTTGAAGTAGGAAAAGTACAACTAATAGGTCCGGAGTTGATTCAACAAGCAGTGGAAAAGTCAAGGTTATCCGAGATCGATTGTTAACAGCCCAAAGTCGCCAGAAATCTTATGCGGACAACCGTCGGCGATACTTAAATTCCAATTTGATGATTGGGTATTCCTGAAGGTATCATCGATGAAAGGAGTGATGAGATTTGGCAAGAAAGGAAAATTAAGCCCTCGATACATTGGACCTAATAAGATTGTCTGCAAGATAGGCGAAGTGGCGTATGAACTAGACTTACCCCCAGAACATGAATCAGTCCATCTAATTTTCCATCTATAAATGCTCCGTAAGTGTGTCGGAGATCCTACAAGGATCGTGCCAGTAGATGATGTTCAAGTTACGGGAAGGTTGGATTATGAAGAGGTACCTATTTCTATACTAGATAGGCAAGTACGGAGACTTAGAAGGAAAGAAGTAGCTTCGGTCAAGGTCTTATAGGGAAATAATAACCAAGAAGAAATGAATTGGGAAGTGGAAGAAAACATGAATTCCAAGTACCCGCAATTGTTTCCACCCCCGGAAGACATTCAAGATGACACATTAGTATTATGAGGTATGTGATGCTTTTCTTTTTAATGCTTTTGGTCGTGTGTGGCCATAATTTCTTGCCATTGTGTTGTAGCCATGTGAGACGATGTTATTGTGGGCTGTTGTGACAAGATGGTAGTGCCATATTACAGGAGAAACTCTGGCAAAATTTTTGTAAAATTCCCGAGAGCTTAACATTCGAGGACGAATGTTTTAAAGGGAGAAGAGTGTTACACCTCGAAAAATTTCATGTTGTCGTATCATAGATAGACTAACGCAGGGTCAGAAGTATACGATGTTTCTACAAGTAGGAAGTAGTACTAAACGGTTCTAATAAAAATTCCAAAGGCGTTTGAAGTAAGAGAAGAGAGTCCGTTGAAGAATGTTAAGTATAAGTCGTGTTTTGGAAGGGTTTTCCAAAGTACCGAACTAAGGTCGACATAATGAGGTCTTGAGGAAAAGTTATAGCTAGGGGTGTCAAATGGGCGGGTTGGGCTGAAATTGGCCCAATAAAAATGGGCTGAGGTAATAAATGGGTTGGGCTAACATTGGCCCAAAAGTTATTTGGGCTGAATTGGGTTGGGCTGAAATGGACTAAAAATGGGCTGGGTTATGACTCGCCCAACTTGACCCAGTTTTTTTGAAGGGTCTATTTTCTAGAAAAATATTTTTTTGTAAAATATTTTCTAGAAATACATTTTTTGGGAAAAAACATTTCCTGAAAATTATTTTTACGGATTTTTCGGGGAAAATATTTTTTAAGAAAACAATTTTCATGGTTAATATTTTGCGAGAAAAACATTTTTCGTGAAAAATATTTCCCTTCATATTGAACACACCACATGTCACGACCCAGCCCCGTGGGCCGCGACTGGCACCCTACCTGGGTGCCCAGACCGAATCACACATTCATTATAAGGTCCAAACTTATTTCCGAATTTTACGAAATCATATCAAGCATAATTCATGAAAATATGTCTTAAGCGGTCACGCCAAATCAAAATACCATATCAAATACAAACGGAGCGGCGGAATAGACATCGCCGGTCAAAAGTGTAAACATAAGCATAAGGGCCATTTGGGGCCATCATAACAAACAGACCGCTTTAAGACCAGAAATGAAATCAAACCAACATACACAGGACCCTTACCCCACATATATAACTACAGGCCTCTATGAATTCAAAACAAAGACATATGGCGAGACAGGGCCCCGCCGTACCCAAATAGTCAAATGTACAGAATATATACAAAGCAAAAGGAATCTGTACCAGAAGTGGACTCCGGATCAAAGAGGAGTAGTCCGGAATAGCAAAGAGTGAAGCCTACTGCGGAGGATCACCAATGTCTGCACCTGCGGGCATAAAACGCAGCCCCAGAAGAAAGGGGGTCAGTACGAAATATGTACTGAGTATGTAAAGCACGGAGTACAGAAATATGGATCAAAACCGAAAGCAAGTCAGCTGTCAAAGTGGAGGAC
This sequence comes from Lycium barbarum, assembly GCF_019175385.1. Taxonomy (NCBI): domain Eukaryota; kingdom Viridiplantae; phylum Streptophyta; class Magnoliopsida; order Solanales; family Solanaceae; genus Lycium; species Lycium barbarum. The sequence continues at coordinate 54,215,082 of NC_083346.1, forward strand.
AAATTGGTATGTCAAAATCCGTATCGAAATCATATACGTATACATAATGCAAACGAAATCATGCAAACGCTTAGGAACGTGGTCGCCACTCCGACGCTGGCGCCACACACAGCATAACACCAGAAGGTTTCAAATCTCCGTACATCCCCGAACACAAACATAATCATAGGTGAGTGTATCGCATCACGAGCCATATCGCAGCATAACTCCAAACGGAACCCGGCCCTATGGCGAAGCCTCGGGAACCGTAACACAGCATACATCCGAATTATCACAAGGCGCACGAATCAAAACCGGCCCGGGAACCGGTGAACGAAGTCATAACAAGGCACGAGCGTAGTCGTGAGCAAACAAATGCAAATCATACTTCAAAATAGTCTTTCAAAACAGAGTAATCCCATAAGTCATTTCATAATACAAAATAATCGGATACTTAGTCGATATAAGGTTTCGTTTCACAAAACGTTTCCAAAGTAGTACATATAGCTCAAAACGTAACTTAGCGTATCGTAATATTCTAAACATATCCCGTAGGAGGAAGTTCCAAAATCGAAAGTATCATTTCGAACTCTATTTCAAAGGACAGCCCAATAAGACAAATAGGGCGTCTCGGGGTTAGCGGGCCCACCTCGAATCAAATTGAGGTGGTGAACACATTTTACGATTATTTATATGCCAAAGGTCATACCTAATCATTTCTAAGTTACCCGACCACATTTCGATAGGTTTCGGACGAATGGTGGCTTTCTAGCCAAAATAGAGCCCTTAGGCTTCAATTGAATTGAATGAATAGTAACTCTTCTGTGGATCGGGTCTCGAGGAGCAGAGATGCTCCGGAAGTTCTCATATTTGCCTATCATACTAAGATATGCCAAATGAAGGAGTGGGAAGCTTTACATACCTTACAGACGTCGTATGCTCTCCCAAAAGTCAAGTCCCGTTTCGTCTGAAATCTGTAAATGGTCAAAGTTACCAATTGAGATTCTTAGGCTTAAAAATGCCTTTAACTTCATTTTTGCCTACCGAAATTTCGGCAGCATTTCCCCTATAAATCTAACATCCCCGAGACTTAGCTCGGCTCAAAATACATCAATACAACAGCCCACACATCATCAAACAACACAAGTAATAATCAAACCACTCTAGCTTCAAAGTTCTACTTTGTTACCTAAGTTGGCAACTTTCATTCCAAACTTCCAAAACTCCAACTCTATATCTACATAATTGTATTCATTTCCTCATTCAAACTTATACAATCACATCCCAAATACAATCCAAGCCATACACGAAATTGCCCCAAAATCCATTACTTTTCGTAATTCTTCAAAACATCGAAAATTCACGACGAACATTCTAACTTGCGTCGTTTCATTCCGAATTCATTAATATCAACTATAACTCATATTTAAAGTATTTAGCACCCTAAATATACAATGATATACACAATTATACCAAAGGTATACACTTTTCGATAATGTCCGAAATCATTTTCCAACGCCAATTTAATTCATCAATCAATCATTTACGACATAAAGATCACAACAACACATTATACAAACTAAACAAGATCAATTCACACCACTTTCTTCTTCCTAGGCTCATGGCCAACATACAATATAGACACACACCCACGGCTTTCTATATACACCAAAGTTACGGGATTCTCGTCTATTCTCAATCCTTAACACATTCATATCAATTCTATATCATAAAAGTGTAAGAATTCTCACCTTTTCTTGAAACCCCGCCTTGTCGCAAACGTAGTTCTTGTGCCAACTAATTATACCCCGTTGAAGAGGGTCTTGAGTACTCCACAACTATGTAGAAATTAAGATTTTTGGACCTCAAACAAAGCTTGGAAAATTTTCTTTTTCTCTATTTCTCCTTCGGCCGAGAGCTCTATTTGCTTGGTGTTCTTGATTTTTTGTTCTTTGTTCTAGATAATTACCAAGTATACCATGATATATATCCATATATTTGATCATGTGCATAGCACATGATCATTAACAAAGGGGCTTGGGCCATGGATATGGCCGGCTACCTCTAAACATTGGGCCTCAATTTTTATGTTGTATTTTTCTTGGCCCAATCATAAAACGTCCCGTTTTGCAATTCCCGAAACTAATTTCTGAAATTCCAAATTTACCCTCGGCCTTTCCGATGTCTTAACATTAAAAATTCCATAACCAACATAGTCATATTCACTAAAATCAAATTATGTCCTTATAACACACAAGTC